>NC_056747.1:399508771-399586271 GCF_019279795.1 Protopterus annectens
TTATGTTTTGTTCTGACATTTTAGCTTTTTTATCAGTGAAGAAATTCATATGTACCATGTATTTTTTTTTCAGTTCAAAGAATTAGAATGTTAAATATAAATGTTAGGGCATAGTCTTCCATATCAGGCTCTTACACCCCAATCTACCAGGCTCTAATAGGTTTTTAAAAGAAATTATTGGTTTAGTTGGATACAAAAGGAAAATAGAAAATATTTTATTTATTTTTCTAATATGAGCTATTTTCATAGATAAAGTACTGATTTGGGGAGATAGTATTAAATATCATCTGATTTCAAAAGTTAAAACAAAATCCATTTGGAAATAATTTCATTGCATTTTTCAAAAATATGATTATAACTGATCTTGATAAGATTAATGAGATCATGCATTAATATAGCTTCCACGATGAGTGGATGAAAGTTAGTACACCAAGGATCAGAACCCCTGAATTATATTTGTTAAAAACTTCTTGCTGAAAAAGACTTTTTGAGTGTTTTTGCAGTTGTCCAAGTCACTCTTACCCCTATATACCAACCTGAAGAAGGGGGAAATTCCTCCAAAAAGGGCATCACTGCCAGCAAAACTCACTGACAGTAATTTTCTATGAAGGAACTCTTATCGTCAGCGAGTTGAAGCTAGGGTAGTCAAAGTTCGAGAGATCAGACTTCATCCACCAGTAGGATAACCATTAATATAATTCCATGATATTTTAGTTGATTATAGTTTCAATTATAGCTGAAATAGGATCCACCTTATGATTCAACAACATAGTATTAATTTTATCATGAAATTTGATCCTAGAAATTTTCAGAAAACCATTTAATGTTCAGGATGGGAGGGGTCCTCTCTGACAAGTTGTGTTTGAACAGAAGAACAAGGCAGGGATGTCCTGTTTCTCCTTTGTTACTTGTGTTATACTTAGAACCATCAGCAAAGAAATTAAGGCACTCACTAAGTCAATGTTTTTTTTTCAGATGATATTATTTCGTATATTGAAAAATTCAGAAAAGGATATTTCTGTCTGGTATATCATTATGAGACAGTTTCAAGTTTTTTTTGAGATATACGATAAATTAAGATAAAATAAAGATTATAACAGTAATCTATGTCCTCATATATGAATTGGTTCAACAATACCAATATTTATGGGAATATGATAAGATGAAGTATTTAAGTGATTGGATTAAAATGGTTTCTATTATGACAACTAATCATTTGTGGGACGAGTTTAAACAAGAGATAATAGAAAACTTGAAAAGTTGGAAGCTCTTGACTATAGATATGGTTAGTGAGGTACAGTGCAATGAAAATGTTTAGAGTCCTTCTAATACTGTATACAGGTCAGGCATATAGGTTACTGGGTTCATAGGTTAGTACTAGGCTATTTACCCTTATGAGCCATTTTAAGCCTGGCCAAATTTTACAAACCACAAGAAAAATCAAGCTTTATACCTTGTGTTTGTGAGGTAATCACCTTAACCATTATGACTGCTCCCTTATTGATAGTATCGGACCACTGAGTGCATAGTAGTTAATAGGCTTGCTGTCCACGGGACCAGTGAGGAGCCTAGCCCAAATTTTTAGTTGCCCCCAAGCACTGTCTTGCTATGTGACTTGCTCTAAGTCACACGGTAAGCAAATGAGATCAGGGGGAATCAAATCCTGTACCACAGAAGCAATAGCTCACAATCTTGATCCCTAAGCCAACTGCCAGAGAAGATATTTTTTTATCAACCAGAGGGGAACCTGTGGACCATAATCAATAAAGAATTGAAATAATAGGTTTTGGGAGGGCAAGACTTACATGAGATAAGTTGTTTTTGCCCACAGAATGAGGTGGTTTAGGATTACCAGAGTTGAAAGGATTCTTTAAAGATGCACAGTTAAGATCATATACATAACAAAAGCAGAAGACTGCAGGTCAAAGTAGAACTATGATGTTGAAACAGGGAAGTTCACAGAATAAAGAAATGGTAAGATTTTGGAATCAAACACCTAAGAAGAATAGTAACAACCACACAGAACATTATATTTACAAAGTAATAAAAAATGTTTTGATAACGAAGTCAACACAGGAATGGAGAAAGGAGATTTTACCAATAGAGATGACTGTAAACAGGGACACAGAAATTAAGCCAGGGGGAGCTGGAATTTATTGAAGAAACCTATCAAAGGAACCCAAGGTAATGAAAGCAAATGACTAGGAAGGTAAAAGTCATAGACTGGGATAAGTTTGGAATAAGGGTTAGAGACTGCCTTCCCTACCAGGAATTGACAGAGTATAGGGATAGAGAAAGGTATAGGGGAGTGTTAAATTAATGATCAGCTCTGGCTGAGTTTATAGTCTAGAACAGAAGCTGCATCAAAAACAGGATAATTATGACAACATATAAAATAATGCACGACAAGTATATGAATCAATCAGGAGGAGTTAGAAAAGACTAGGAAAAGAAGATGGAAAAGTACTATACAAAGAAACAATGGAAGGATTTTTGCATGACTGCTACGTATTCAGCAAATTCTAGAAAGTTTATGACTTTTGCATGGAAATATTTGCAGAGGCATTTTATACCCCAAGTAGATTTCAAATAATTTTTCCACAGGTAAACAGCAATTTCTGGATGTGCAAAGGGAAAGATAGGGGTAAGATTTATTATGTAATATGTGATATTAATAAAGAGATTTAAAAAATCCTTCAGTGTCTTATCTCTTGAGACATTTATATTGCTTAATGTCATGAAGCTATCATCAATAAGTACGTATAACAAAATTAAGGAAATCTCTCAAAAATCTTTCACTGACATTGAAATATGGCTAAAAAATTCTAACTAGCTGCTTAATGTAAAAAAAAAACAAAACAAAACAAATAAAAAAAAAACAATGAACTTATGCTAATTACCCCAAAGGAACACCATGACCAGAAACACACATTTCATATTACCTCAAGCAATAACACAAAATACAGACCATAAACTAAATAAACTACTCAGAGTCATAATATATATAAATATATATGTGTGTGTGTGTGTGTATGTGTGTGTGTATATATATATATATATATATATATATATATATATAAAATGTATATATACATATATATATATATATATACAGAGAGAGAGGTATGTATATAGCATATCTGGTCGACATATATATATATATATATATATATATATATATATATATATATATATATATATATATATATATATATAGATATATATATATAGATATATATATGAGAGTCTGATATGTATATGTAAGTATGTATATAACATATATGGTCGACATATATATGAGAGTTTGACAGTCCCCCGAGGTAGGGGGGTATGCCTTTTCTCTTGGAACTGTGCAATCTTGGAGTTAGCATATATAATTAGCTGGGAATGTTGTGGTGAAAAAACATTTTTTTTGTATGTTTTAAGGATTAGCCTTGGAATATGCACTGTACAGTTTTGATGTGTTTTTGTCAACACTAGTGTGTCAACATTAAACATGTTGATATTTCCGTGGATTAAATATTTGTAGTATATCCATATATAATGAGAAATTGCTTTTTTTTCAAATCTCAGGGAATTACACTTAAAGTGGTAGGGAAGTTAATAGGTTGTTAAGGAGTAGAAGACAGTTAAGTAAGGGAGGGGTTGGATTAATGAGAGTTAGTAGCTGTGATGGTAGAGTGGTAGCGTTGTTGCCTCACAGCAAGAGGTTCTCCCGCTCTATTCTCGGCTGGAGTTCCTTCTGTGCGGATTCTGCATGTCCTCCCTGTGGTCGAGTGGCCTCCGAAAAACATGTGTAAATGGGTGTGCCTTCACTGAAGGTTGGGCACCGGGGCTGGCAACTCGGCAGCAGAAAAATCTACTGCCAATCATTAGTGGACTGGAGTCCCCCTGTGGCGACCCCTAACCAGGAAAAGCCAAAAAGACAAACAACAGTAGTTCGGCGTGAAGAAAAAAAATACAAGAATTGGTCCATTATATAGGAAGGGAGGGATAGAGATAGGAGAGGGAAATGGAAGAGTATATAGTGAGAGGCAGTGATAGCCAGAGGTAGAGGTAGGTAATGGAGAAGGTGTCAGAGAGTATATAGTGAGAGGCAGTGATAGACAGCCAGAGTTAGGGGTAGGTAATGGGGAAGGTGTCATAGAGTATATAGTGAGAGGCAGTGATAGACAGCCAGAGTTAGAGGTAGGTAATGGAGAAGGTGTCAGAGACTATATAGTTAGAGGCAGTTATAGACAGCCAGAGTTAGAGGTAGGTAATGTGGAAGGTGTCAGAGAGTATATAGTGAGAGGCAGAAACAGACAGCCAGAGTTAGAGGTAGGTAATGTAGTAGGTGTCAGAGAGTATATAGTGACAGGCAGTGATAGACAGCCAGAGTTAGAGGCAGGTAATGTGGAAGGTGTCAGAGAGTATATAGTGAGAGGCAGTGATAGCCAGAGTTAGAGGTAGGTAATGTGGAAGGTGTCAGAGAGTATATAGTGAGAGGCAGAGACAGACAGCCAGAGTTAGAGGCAGGTAATGTAGAAGGTGTCAGAGAGTATATAGTGAGAGGCAGTAATAGACAGCCAGAGTTAGAGGCAGGTAATGTGGAAGGTGTCAGAGAGTATATAGTGAGAGGCAGTGATAGCCAGAGTTAGAGGTAGGTAATGTGGAAGGTGTCAGAGAGTATATAGTGAGAGGCAGAGACAGACAGCCAGAGTTAGAGGCAGGTAATGTAGAAGGTGTCAGAGAGTATATAGTGAGAGACAGTGATAGACAGCCAGAGTTAGAGGTAGGTAATGTGGAAGCTGTCAGAGAGTATATAGTGACAGGCAGTGATAGACAACCAGAGTTAGAGGCAGGTAATGTGGAAGGTGTCAGAGAGTATATAGTGAGAGGCAGTGATAGACATCCAGAGTTAGAGGCAGGTAATGGAGAAGGTGTCAGAAAGTATATAGTGAGAGGCAGTGATAGACAGCCAGAGTTAGAGGGAGGTAATGGAGAAGGTGTCAGAGAGTATATAGTGAGAGGCAGAGACAGACAGCCAGAGTTAGAGGTAGGTAATGTGGAAGGTGCCAGAGAGTATATAGTGGCAGGCAGTGAGAGACAGCCAGAGTTAGAGGTAGGTAATGTAGAAGGTGTCAGAGAGTATATAGTGAGAGGCAAAGACAGCCAGCCAGAGTTAGAGGTAGGTAATGTGGAAGGTGTCAGAGAGTATATAGTGAGAGGCAATGATAGTCAGCCAGAGTTAGAGGTAGGTAATGGAGAAGGTGTCAGAGAGTATATAGTGAGAGGCAGTGATAGCCAGAGTTAGAGGTAGGTAATGTGGAAGGTGTCAGAGAGTATATAGTGAGAGGCAGTGATAGACAGACATAGTTAGGGGTAGGTAATGTGGAAGGTGTCAGAGAGTATATAGTGAGAGGCAGTGATAGACAGCCAGAGTTAGAGGTAGGTAATGGAGAAGGTGTCAGAGAGTATATAGTGAGAGGTAGGGATAGACAGCCAGAGTTAGAGGTAGGTAATGGAGAAGGTGTCAGAGAGTATATAGTGAGAGACAGTGATAGACAGCCAGAATTAGAGGTAGGTAATGGAGAAGGTGTCAGAGAGTATATAGTGAGAGGCAGAGACAGACAGCCAGAGTTAGAGGTAGGTAATGTGGAAGGTGTCAGAGAGTATATAGTGAGAGGCAGAGACAGACAGCCAGAGTTAGAGGCAGGTAATGTAGAAGGTGTCAGAGAGTATATAGTGAGAGACAGTGATAGACAGCCAGAGTTAGAGGTAGGTAATGTGGAAGCTGTCAGAGAGTATATAGTGACAGGCAGTGATAGACAACCAGAGTTAGAGGCAGGTAATGTGGAAGGTGTCAGAGAGTATATAGTGAGAGGCAGTGATAGACATCCAGAGTTAGAGGCAGGTAATGGAGAAGGTGTCAGAAAGTATATAGTGAGAGGCAGTGATAGACAGCCAGAGTTAGAGGGAGGTAATGGAGAAGGTGTCAGAGAGTATATAGTGAGAGGCAGAGACAGACAGCCAGAGTTAGAGGTAGGTAATGTGGAAGGTGCCAGAGAGTATATAGTGGCAGGCAGTGAGAGACAGCCAGAGTTAGAGGTAGGTAATGTAGAAGGTGTCAGAGAGTATATAGTGAGAGGCAAAGACAGCCAGCCAGAGTTAGAGGTAGGTAATGTGGAAGGTGTCAGAGAGTATATAGTGAGAGGCAATGATAGTCAGCCAGAGTTAGAGGTAGGTAATGGAGAAGGTGTCAGAGAGTATATAGTGAGAGGCAGTGATAGCCAGAGTTAGAGGTAGGTAATGTGGAAGGTGTCAGAGAGTATATAGTGAGAGGCAGTGATAGACAGACATAGTTAGGGGTAGGTAATGTGGAAGGTGTCAGAGAGTATATAGTGAGAGGCAGTGATAGACAGCCAGAGTTAGAGGTAGGTAATGGAGAAGGTGTCAGAGAGTATATAGTGAGAGGTAGGGATAGACAGCCAGAGTTAGAGGTAGGTAATGGAGAAGGTGTCAGAGAGTATATAGTGAGAGGCAGAGACAGACAGCCAGAGTTAGAGGTAGGTAATGTGGAAGGTGTCAGAGAGTATATAGTGAGAGGCAGTGATAGACAGCCAGAGTTAGAGGTAGGTAATGGAGAAGGTGTCAGAGAGTATATAGTGAGAGGCAGTGATAGACATCCAGAGTTAGAGGCAGGTAATGGAGAAGGTGTCAGAAAGTATATAGTGAGAGGCAGTGATAGACATCCAGAGTTAGAGGCAGGTAATGGAGAAGGTGTCAGAAAGTATATAGTGAGAGGCAATGATAGACAGCCAGAGTTAGAGGTAGGTAATGTGGAAGGTGTCAGAGAGTATATAGTGAGAGGCAGTGATAGACAGCCAGAGTTAGAGGTAGGTAATGTGGAAGGTGTCCGACAGTATATAGTGAGAGGCAAAGACAGACAGCCAGAGTTAGAGGTAGGTAATGGAGAAGGTGTCAGAGAGTATATAGTGAGAGGCAGAGACAGACAGCCAGAGTTAGGGGTAGGTAATGTGGAAGGTGTCAGAGAGTATATAGTGAGAGGCAGTGATAGACAACCAGAGTTATAGGTAGGTAATGGAGAAGGTGTCAGAGAAGGGTTGATATAGAAGGGTTGAAAGAAGGTGGGGGAAAAATATGACTGACGGCTTGGGAAACATATAATATGATTCCTTCTGTAGTGCAGTTTTGTAAACTATCCATAAATTAACAGAGTAATGAAAGGTATTTGCCCAAACAGCAAAACTAATCCCTAATTGCTTCATCTACAAAGTATGATTGCTTTAGCCTCAGTAAAGACGACCAAATAATATTCAGTTATTTTAGAACTATATGCAGTAGGTTAATAGCTACCATATTTATATCTTCATTTGTTTGTAAAAGTGATATATATTTGTTTAATGAGGTTGTTACTAAACATGATATGTCATGGTATCATTTCCATTTACTGAATGCTGCAGAGCAGTAAAATTAAGAAAGAAACACATGTTTATACTCAGAAGAAAGTAGAAGTGATTTTATATATATATATATATATATATATATATATATATATATATATATATATATATATATATTACTGAGAATTGTTGGGTGAGCAGTAACAGTGACAATACCAAGAGAAGAAATATAAAATATAAAGCCACAAGTTTATGTAGGTTTGAGTCAATTAAATTAATCACAAATATATGAGGTAAAATAAACAGCAAGCACATAGTGTAGCCATTAAGCGACAGATTACTTTCTTCGCATGTCTTAAGCATGGATTGAAAACAATATATAAAATGTAGTTTCACTTCTTTACAGCACTGCAGTATGCATCTGTACTACAATCAATATGAGCAGATGGACACACACACACGCACACACACACACACACACACACACACACACACACACACACACACACACACACACACACACACACACACACACACACACACACACACACACACACACACACACACACACACATAAATAACTACACTTCATCAATACTGATTTATAACCTGAGAAAGTACAGTTGTGTAAAATCTTACCAAAACAGTAGATGTACTTCTCTTCACTGTCGCAGTATTCTTTACCAAAGGGATCTCCTACCAAAGACAGCCCAATATCCAGCCTGTATACCAAAACCTTTGATACTTGTAGGTGCCATACATCATATCACAAGGCATGGGATATAAAGGTGACATATGGATGCACATACTCAGAACAGGAAAAGCCCCAGGAGGAGCAAAATGGCCCTAGGGACAAGGAAAAACATGTTGCTCTAGAAGAAGGAAAAGAAGAAGAGACCCTCGGCCAGAAGGTCAAGAAACAAAAGGCAAGAGCAGAGGGGACAGGAATGAGAGAGTGAATACTGTAACAGTGAGGAGAAGGATATCTACTGTTATGGTAACATTTTATACAACTGTACTATGTCCTTCCATATTATTGTTGCAGTATTCTTGGTACAGTACAAATGCTAAAGAGAAAGCCTGGGAGGAGGAAAGCACAGAAAATCCCTCTATGAACCCATGCAGGATAGCCCTGGTAAATCTGCCCTGGCCTGAATATAACATCCAACTTGCAATGCTTAGGGGAAAGTATAAACAGAGGACCAAGTAGCAGCATCCAGGATTGAACCGGTATCCAGACCCTTGAAATAAAGGACCAGATGAGGTCACTGTCCTAGTAGAATGTGCCTTTACTGATAAGGCAAGGCATTTTCCATCAAAAGAATAACAAAAAGAGATGGCATTAGAAATTCAGGAAGAGATGGTTTACTTAGAAGCAGCCAACCCCAAAGCTCTGAAATGAAAGGAAACAAAAATCTGCTCATATCTGACAATAACTTTAGTTTTGTCCAAATAATATTTAAGCTATCTATGCAAATCGAAGGTGTGAAGAACCTTCTCACTGGCAGACAGTGGAGAAGGAGAAAGGAAGATGAATAGACTGATTAAGTGAGACCTCATTTACCACCTTGAGCATAAAGGAAGGATTAGTACGAGGAGACACCCCGTCTCTGTGAAAAACTAAGAAAGGAGAAACAACCATGAGAGCCTGAAGTTCAGATGCTCACTGAAGTGAAGGCCAAAAGAAGAACAGTCTTCTAAGTACAATGTTGCAAGGAAGCTGAAGCAGCAGGCTCAAAAGCAGCCTTAGCCAATTTTTCAAGTACAAAATTGAGGTTCCAGGAAGGCAGAATTGGCTTCCTGGGAGGCTTAATATGAAGGATGCCTTTAAGAAATTGTTCGACCTCAAATCTAGAGGCCAGAGGGGGAGTCAAAGGCAGGCAAGCAGAAATTGCTGATAGGTGAGCTTTAACAGAAGGGTATGCTAACCCAGCATGGGGCAGATCACACAAATAAGAGAGAGCCAAAAGTATCTCCACATATAGGGTTCCTGATGGTGACAGAGGCACCACACAGAAAATCAATTGCATTTGGACATAGGTAATTTCCTGGTAGTGGGTTTCCTGGCCTCCTGCAGTACCCAGACACTTAAAGAAGTGCCTAAAAGGGATCACAACCCTATCTCCCACAGTGTCAGTTGAAGAATGGACAAGTGAGGATGGATAAGAGATCCCTTGTCATGTGTGAGAAGATCCACCTGGTGAGGCAACTTGCAGTGATTGCCCCTGGCCAGGTGAGAAAGAAGGGGGAACTGATGCTGTCTGGGCTAAAAGGAAATCACTAGCAAGATTTTGGGAGAGTCCTGCCAGATCTTGTGCAAGACTCATGGTAACATAGAAAGGGGAGGGAAGGCATACAGAAATATCCCCTTCCAAGAAAAGACAAGGCATCCACTTTCCAAGCAAGTGGACCTGGGAGTCTGGAACAGAATAAAGGAAGTTGTCTGCTCACAGGGGAGGTAAAAAGATCTCCCTGAGGAATACCCCACCAATAGATAATGCCCAGGAACACATTTCTGTGAAGCATGATCTTGTGTGCTGGACCTGCTCAAAGTGCCTGCACTAGACTGCACTTTGAGGGAATGTAAACAGCCTGAAGAGTCACTTGATACTGGACAGTCAGATCCCAGACATGAAGAGCTAGTCTAAAAAGCAGACAGGACATTGTACCCCTTGCTTGCTGACATAGCACATCAAAAAATGTTGAGGGGCCTGGGATGAAAAAGAAGAATGAAAAACCTGAAGAGCTAAGAGTAGAGCCCTCATCTCCTTTATACTGATGTGGTCTGACCTCTGATGAAGAGACCAGAGACCCTGAACCTGGAGATCCCCATTCTCCCTGGTCTGAGGCATCTGTAAAGAACTCTTGAGTCAGGACTAGAGCTTGGAAAGGAAGTCCCGGGTTGAGAGAAATTGGATGAATCCACCACTGAAGCTTGAGCTTCAGATTAAGGAAGGAAGGAAGGGGACTGGAAAGTCCAGTGGTTGACAATGCTGGAGCCACACTGACTTGAGGTACCACTGTAGCTTTCTCATGTAGAGCCTGGCAAGAGTGAGCATGGGAATGGTGGAAACCATGAACCCAAGGACCCTGGGAAAATCCCTGGTCGTGGCGGAAGCCAGAGGAAGAAGAGACTGGAAAAAAGCAGGAAGACACAGAGCCTTGGGGGAGGCAGAGATGCCAGCATGGGGAAGATCTGAAGCATGCAACCAAGGATGCAGTTAAAACTAGATTCAGAAAGGTTTCCCGGCCTGAATGAGAATATTAGCATCAATAGTGTTTTAAGGATGAGAAAGGCCCGATTGTGACGTTTTTACATGTACATTACACTGGTAATTGTTCTTCTATTATTGTCCATGGGTACACTGGTTTGACCAGGAAACAAAATTGATTATTGTTTTGGTTATTTACTGTTTTATGTTTTCGTGTTTATTGTGTTTTGTTTTACAGGGTTGGAACCTGTATTATAGGATTTTTATGTATTTACACTATATATTTTATCATTTATCTCATATTTTAAATATGTAAACAGTTTTAAGTAGGGAATTTTCATTGTTCATTGGTTTTGGTTCAGGTTTTTGATATTGCTCTATCTATGCTCAGTTTAAGATTTGGAGTATACCATGGCTTTATTTTAGAGCCACACTTCAAATTAGTTAATCAGGAGGGTCATGTGATTGTTGAAATTACTATTTAATGACTTGAACTGAGTCAGTATATTTTTCGTTACCTTGATAAAGCTCAGTAATAACCGAGCGAAAGCGCTTGGTTATATTTTGTTTTTGGTTTTCCACAATAAAGCTGCTTTACTACCCTAAGGACTTTTTTGGTTTGATTCTACAACACAGTTGGTTTTATACATTATTTTGCTGGTTCTTCCAGGTCCTGTTGTGCCGGGCTTGTTCGTTTGCTAGTTATGTAAGTATTCTCTGCATGACAACAACAGAAAGGCTTTCAATGTTGGCAATTCTTTAACAGTATGCTTATTAAAACTTACTTGCATCTTACAATGTCAGACAAGCTTACCAGATGATCATTAAAGCACTGCTACTTAAACACAGAGCAACAGGCACTTTCTGAATAATAATATGCATAAATCAACAGTATAAAAATATGACAAAAACCAGAACATTCTGCAAAATCAAGGACAGATGAAAAGCCATTGTAGTACTTGTGTCTACCTTGGATGGGGGAATAGTCTGCACATTTACACTGCATAACTGCTCCTTGCCTTGCTTGGACACTTCCAGAGTCGCTACATGGGGGAGTAGGGTGCAACAAGTATGTCACAATTTGAAATGGCTCTGGCTGACTACGATGGCCCTGACACATTTGTCATACCTCTCAACCTCAGAGCAAGAAATCTGGACAAAGCCATACATAGAAGTGGGGCAAAGACCCAAAAATAAGGACAATTTTTAAATATTGCTCTTATAAACTTAGAAAGATAATAGAATAGTAGGTCTTGCATTAGTATGAATTTTATGAAGGGTATGAAATCTGAAACTGAAATGTCTGTCATTATTTTCTAACTTCAGTCTTTAATGATTTGCCACTAATTTGCCAAAAAAACACAATTTTATGAAAAATGGACCAAAAATGTGATTCAAAAATATAAAATAGCCACACAATACAGCTGGGAACCTGTCAAAGAAGAGACACTTTTTAATATTAGTAGTCCTAACTTGAGCAGCTGACAAAATAAAAGAATCTACATGCATTTCTGAAATAAAAGTAATCTATAACTGATTATTACAGTTATTTATTAATTGTAAACCCTCCATGTTTTCTTCCAAAATTGCCTTTTTGCGGAGGGATTATTAGGGAAAGAGCAACATTTTGAGCCAAAATCGGGGACAGTTGATAGGTTTGGATATGCCTAATTCTATAAAGCAATTTATTTGCATGTACCTCTCAACCTGTTAATGCAGGAAATCTGGACAAGGCCAAATATATGGGGGAACATATAAACAGTACTAAAAATTGCTCTTGTATAAACTGAGACAGTTGATTGAATAACAGGTCTTGCTTTAGCATGCATTTTTCTGAAGATTATGAAGTCTGAAACGCAGTGTCTGTCATTATTTAGTGACTTAATTCCTAAATGATTTGACAGAAAACCACAAATTGTATGAGGAACAAACGAAAAATAAGAAGCAAAAATCTATTCATTCTGCAAAAATATGGACAGTTGACAGGTATAGTTCAGCCGGGGCTGTCTTTGAGTTTGCTGCCCTTCCCCCCTCACAAAATCATGGTCGAATGGAGCATCCCCCCCTACAGCAATTCCAATGAACCATCACTTGGCTATTTCACCCCATTTACCATAAACACTAATGTGCATACTGCTTTACTTCTGCGATGCTTTGGACTTCATTTAAAAGTTTTATTTTGCATTTTACAGCGCAAACACTAATGGATATCATATCTGCTAAACAAAGCAATGCAGTCTCACAATGAGAACAGGCTTAGTATTAAAACTTCTCTGCCCTTGAAAACTCACAATCACTGAAACAACATTGAAACCCACATTCAAAGAAAATACATTTTGCCAGTGGCAGATTAGCTTTAGGTTTGGGCTGTTTTCAAATCACAGGCCCCTTGCACACGAAATATACACATACTCTTTAATACACCTTCCTGATTGTATTAAATTAAATTCCTTGAACAATACAGAACAGTTTTAGAGGGTGTTTTAAATTTATTGTTTTGAAATTTTTCCAGTAAACAATGAAACAAAATGCATGCACCAGTAATGACAAAACTGCCCAGTTCAGAACATTTCCATCATAAAAGTCTACTCAAACTTCTACAGTCCACCAGTATCAGTACATATGCACAATCTCTGAAGAAGTAAAAGTCATCTAAATAATTCCACATTAAAGGGATCTGTAACTAATGAAGAGGTTGCTGCTAGCAAACAACTTTGTATTTCATTGTTTCATCTACAAATAAAGTGCCTGTTACCCTTGAGGAATAAATTGCCTATACTGCATTAAAAAAATGATAAGCTAGCAATATTGCAACAGGGAATGGATGGCAAACTGATAACAGGTTCATAGTTACTAGGTATCTTCGCCAAAAAGGAGTGCAGCATCCACCCCTTTTGCATCACAGTACAGTATCAGCAATGCATCTGTCTACTGTGGGAGTAGAACCCACAGCCTTCTGCATCAAAAGCAAGTATATTGCCTGTTGTGCTATTAACAATGCAAGCAGACTCAGCATAAGCAGCACTAAACTTTTGCTCCCCTGCAGCTCTCAGCTCCTTGTAAAATCTACTCATTCAGTTGTATCTCTGAACTTTGCAGCACAAAGAAATCTGGAAAAAGCCAAAGATTATTGTGGGGGGGGGGGAGCCCCCAAACCAGGGACACATTTTAAACATTGCTTGTATAATGTTGGAAAGTTGCTAGAATAAAATGCTGTGTCACCACCATACATTTCACTGCCAAGCCTTAAACCCAGGACCTTGTGCAAAACAGTCAGAGCAACATACCACTATGGAAATCAGCTGTTTTGTGAAAGAGGAAGACGGAAACTTAAATGGCTACCATTTAGTGAAGTCAGTTCTCACCATAGCACAGCTGTCAACCTCTTAGCACAAAACACCTGAACAAAGCCAATAATGGGTGAATACAGCCCCAAAACATTCAGGGAATTCAGTTCTCACCATAGCTCTCATCCTCTTAGCAAAAAACACCTGGACAAAGCCAGTAATGGGGGAATATAGCCCCCAAACATATTCAGTGAATTCAGTTCTTACCATAGCTCTCAACCTTAGCGCAAAACCTGGATGAAGCCAATAATGGGGGAATACAGTCCCAAAAATAGGGACACATTTCAAATATCCATCTTATACACTTAGAAAATTGCTAGAATAAAAGCTTTTATGTTACCATGCACTTTCTGAAGAATATGAAGTCTGATATTCAAATGCGTGTCATTTTTAACATTTGTTAACCAGGAAAGTCTGACTTGGAACAAAAGCTAATTTTTAGCAGATGCCCAGGGAGAAACACTCCAGACAGACACGTGTCTTTGTAAGATGGGAGGACACTAGAGGAAACAAAAACAGGGAGGGCATACAGACTCCACACAGAAGGTAAGGCACCCCAACCAAGAATCAAACTAGAGAACATGTAGCTGTCAGGCAACAATGCTACCACTGCACCAATGCACTACTGGCTTTGCAAGGACACAAAAATACAGAAACCACAGATTTTATGAGGAACAGAACTAGTGTGAGGGAAATATCTGCAACATTTTTACAACTGGAGGTGGGTAGGGAATTCAGGTTCTTGCCACCTGGGCCCAAGGTACAGGGTTCAAGCCTTATTCTCTACCCACAACCATGTAGCACATGGGGCATTACACACACACACACACACACACACACACACACACACACACACACACACCCTACCTGGGACTGGTCTATTTGTTGCAGCACTAAGTCCTTCCTTGCACTAGAAAGCCTGTGAGATGTCCTTCCCCGATGAGACTCCCAGCTAGCTGATGTTGCAGTCTGAGTCTGATCCCTTTCCAGTGACAGTCTATGCAGTTACAACTGCATAGACTTCTGGGATGTCTGCACTTGCATGCTTTTTAATCTGGACTGCTGCTGAGATGGTCTGCGCATGCTCCAGACTGGTTCAGCAGCAGTCTGGATATCGGAAATGCTGCTACTGCAAAGGTCTGCTTCTTGCGATCATTTTTTTTATTTTCTTTCTTTCTTTCTTTCTTTCTTTCTTTCTTTCTTTCTTTCTTTCTTTCTTTCTTTTCTTTCTTTCTTTCTTTCCATCTGGGGGAGCTGCAGTCCTGCAGTCCAATAGCACGGGCTGCCCATGGATAATTGAGTAAAACAGGCAGAAACCTCAATTTCAAAGAAGAAATGTGGGTTCGCTGGCCTGGAAGGAGAGGAATGCAGTGGAGACATCTGCTGACAGCTTTGACAGAGTATTTTGAGTCATTACCTGAGCCAAGTGTAATGGTATTGCATATAGGGGGAATGATATTACAAAGAGACAGTTACTGTACCTCAAAAATAGAATTTGTCAATTGCTCAGGCAGATCAGACAGAAATGGCCAAACATAAAGCTTGCGTGATCATATATAGTTCAAAAACTTGTCTGGCAAGAAGCAGATAATGTCAAAGCAGTAGAAAGGGTTATGAAGTTGTCCAACAGATTCTTCAGGCAACAGGTAATTGATCTGCGGGTTGGTAGTGCACCACACTAATATAAATACCAGTTCATCAGTATTTTACACAAGTGCTGGAGTTCACTTGTCACACTCAGGAACAAAGTTATTTATAGAAAACCTTTAAAAAGAAATCAGAAAGATGGCAGATGTACTTGGGGGGAAAGATGGCATGTAATGGCATGTATGAAAGGTCATTTTCCTGTGGCAGAAGGGCTGACTTTGGAGGCTAAATTGCAAGGGACTGTGCTGTCCTGGGGAGCTGTGCAGACATTTGCAACTTGGCCGTTCTCTGGGTGGGCTGCCTTATGGTGTAGTGGGCAGGCCATAGCCTCAGGTCCCACAAGTGGCAGATCCCTTTCAGCCACTGGTATCTGGCTGAATGGTGACAGGGGATCTGTCTGTTTTTGACTGTAGATCCCTTCAGCCACTGGTGCTGGCTGAGTATTTACAGGAATTGTGGTGGTGTTTTATGGCCTGTTTGATATGGCCTCCTTCCATTTTCTGCCCCTTGCACACATCTGAACTTTTTTGGTTGGCATTGATTTGGTCTGAGGCACTGACTTCTGATCTGGTTCTGATATGATACATAATTTGATCTGATTGGCATAATAGATACATGACTGCAGTCATTTCATCCTAGCAAGTGTGTGGTATGATTTGTTAAATTATGTGCATGTTTATTTTTATCCAAAGCCAATATCCTGCAGGGAATGACATCAGTCAGAAAAAGCATTACAATTAATTTACCATTTTTACAGAATCTATGCACTGTCTCAGTAATTTATCTGACTCTTACTCAAGTCAACATTCATTGCCATGCATGATGTCTCAAGTGTTTTGTCTTGTAAAACTGTAAAATAAATAAATATTAAATAAAAAGTGCATATTTGTAGGGTATCAAAGCAGTTCTGACATTTATATCATTAAATTCAGTCAGCTGTTGTCCCGCGTGGTTATAGGCCATCTCTCACAGTTATTATAATCTGCTAAAAGTTTAGTGCTTATGCATTCAGACGCAGTACAACCTTTCTAAGCAAGTTTGTGCCCATATTTGTTTCTTTGTTTGAAATTACTGATTATTTACGTTTTATAACAAATTTAAATAAAGGCAAGGGTTTTCCTGCAGCCCTGACTGTTTTTTTTTTAAGCAGCCATTCTGTATTTTTAAGAAATACAAAGCAAATGCTTTTATCAGGCTGATGAATTGCTTGGGTTGCCACCTCTCTCAGTTAAATCATTCTAATCAGTCTCCCTACATTAACTACATCTTTGGACAATGAATATTGTTTTTTTGACATTTTTTCACTACTAGTTATAGGGATAATGTCATTAAAGAAGAGATAAAGGAACCCATGGTATTTCTCAGGAACTACAACAAACAGCCAGTTTATAATTCTCTGTTTCCTCTGAAGTTGATCTAGCGGAGTTGAGAACTGTGTACATTTGGTGAGATTATATATATATATATATATATATATATATATATATATATATATATATATATAGTGTCTATATCACTTTATCGAAATTTTACTACATCGAATCACTAAAGGTCAGTCTCTAGTGATCGATGTAGTAAAACATCGAATAACATTAAAAAGAAAAAAAAAACAAACAACGCCCCCCACTCCACACTCCCCCTACTTAAATAATCCAACTCCGAGACCGCACTACATTGAGGTAAATGGAAATCTCCCCCTACAGAGATTTCCGTTTACCTGCATGATGTTCTGCACTTTCGATGTTGTGCTGCTGACAATATCAGCTTTGATATTGTCGGCTTTCGACATCGTGAAGTATGTGTGTGTGTATATGTATGCGTCTTTGATGTTAGATGAGTGCTTTTCTCTGAGTTATGTTCATAGGTTCATAGGTTAGTATTAGGCTAACTGCCCCTGTGGGTCATTTTAAGCCTAGCCAATTACCCCATGTGAGAATTTACCCCATGTGAGAATTGAACCCGGCACCTTGTGTCTGTAAGGTGAACACCTTAACCATTATGCCAGCCCCCCATGTAATAACTAATAATGAAATGCAGTGGTCAAACATCAGCTAATGGAATATTTTACTTTATTTTACATATCTACATTAACATGGACTTGATTCTTTGATAAGGTTGTGCCATGGCATGTGATAGTGACAAGCTACAATCAATTCGATTTTATTTTATGTTTGCTTTTGGTGCATTGCTCAGAAGTATTAGCAGTTGTTATTTCCAAGTAACCCATGTTTGAGGCATGTCATTATGGTAAATACATCACCACTAGCTTGTATAACATAAAGCAGGGTCCCCAGATAAGGCAAGTAAATAAATGCATGTCAGTTGTATCTAGGTAGAGATACCTTTGGCAGCTCCCCACACTGATGCCTGACTCAACTTAAAGTTAAGGAACAGAAAAAAAAGTAACAGTAAACGTCATCATCATTATAATTGTAGCAAGTTCCTGCTGCAAGTGTAAACAAGTTCCTTGCTACAGTTAATGCATCATCAGCATTCATTTAAAAAGTCATAATATCACGCAGCTTTGCAATCACTCCTAGCGGGCAACTGCCAATCACACCCCACAATAGCTTGCACTCAGGGCATCACCCCCCCCCCCCTCCAGTTACGACTCTGAAATTCAGTTATTGGCTTCAAGAGTCCCTGACGCAGGCAAACAAATGGTGCCAGAACTATGGATTAAAACTCAATGTGAAAAAATGCATAATAGTACCCTTTGAAAGATGGCCACCCCTGAAAAATTACCAAATTGATAATACACCCCTAAAAGTAGACTCAGTGGACAGGAATCTGGGAATGCATGCTGAAAGTAACCTGACCTTTGACCACCACATGTCTACTGTGGTGAGAAAATCATTCTGCATTGCACAACTTATAGTAAGGGCATGGCACATCCAGGTCCAAGGAAGCCATTATTCTGCTGTATTCAGCTCTCATTAAACCAGTCATTAAGTAAAACATACCTTTTGGCATATACCTGACCAGGCACTTGCAACAATTTGAGAGACCTCAGATGTTCCTCACAAAAAAAAAAAAAATACAGAGAGTAAACAACAAGTCCTATGTGGGTTGTCTCAAAGCCCTATCCCTGTACTCAGTCTCCTACAAACTGCTGCTTTGTGAGCTATGCCTGGCCTACAATGCATACTCTGATCCTATACTGATGGATTTGTTGTACATTTGCAAAACAAGTAGTATCAGAAAGTACAGTTGTGTAAGCAAACTTACCATAACAGTACATGTTCAAATGATCATTGCTGCAGTAACCTAAGCTATATGGGTTTTATCCTACATAAGATACAACATCCAGCAGTTTGAAAGGCTGAGGGGGAGGGAGGTTGTTGATAGAGGGCGGAGGAAGAGGACAATGCAGGCAGAAAGAGTAGTGATGAGCATTTGTGCCGGTATTTCTGTTGTAGATAGGTTAAATACATTTCAGAGAGAAAGGATAATGGGTGGGTTTATAAAAGATGGGTGCAAATATTTGTGTTGCTCTAACATATGAAATTAAAGCTTCGGGATGCAGAGAACCTTTGGAGTCATGGGCCTAATATCGTATTGAGATAGTGATAGTAGAAAGGGAATAATGATCTGATGGTCTTGTCTGGTAAGAGAGTGAGGGAGGATGCAGAGCAAGTGTTGAACCATGAGTTATGTAAGTAGCATCACTGAGGAATAGGATGGGGAAATCTCAGTGATATGGTGGTTATGCCCAAAATAGTGGTGACCAGGAGAGACTTCCAAGATGGCTGCACACTGAGCAATAGACTCAGCTCTCCCAGTCTGAAAACAGAAACTGAAAAAAGAGCCACTGAAACAGTCAGTTTGTGTAAACTTCAGTCACTGGCTAATAATTACACTTCCTGGATGCCAGCAAAGAGGATACTCGGAGAACCTGACAGAAAATCAGCCTGAAAAAGAGAAAAGAAAACTCTGGCTGTGAATAATCATCTGGAAGTTCAGCAAAAAAAAAAAAAAAAACCACTGTTAAAATTTCAGCTCTGGTACAGGAGATACGTTCCAGAAATTTAGAGGAAAAAATAAATCAAATGCACTCAGTGGTCTTTAAATAAATGAAACACCAAAGGGAGGTTTAAACTCAAATAACAAAAGGTTGGAAAAATAGAAGAAGCTTCAACTATCTATTTAGATCAACTAACAAAAACTACAAAAAATAAGAGATTGAAATGAAGTAAAGTCTGGCTGAGTATGAGGTCCTTTTTAAAAAAAATACTGCAAATTACAATCTCCACACAAAAAAACAGTTTCTCAAATTGTATCACATTATTTTATTTTATTTTATTTTATTTGACATTTGTTAACCGGGTTGGTCCAGCTGGGCAGGAGCACGTTTTCTGTGGAGACCCGAGGAGAAAAGCTCCAATCGCAAAAACATTTAGGATAACATAGGTAACAAAAAAATAGAAAGTACCATAACCAAGTATAAGTCCAAAACATATTAATATAAATATGACTCAAACAGATTCAGATTACAGCAAGAGGGTTTTCTCAAAGAAATGACTATATGAACCCCTAATGTGTTTTTTTTTTTTATGTACAAACAAGTTATATACAAGTGATCAAACAAGCGATACACAAGGGAATCAGATTTCTTGAAAATCCAAATGAACGAGCCAGCACGTAAGAATCGCTCATAAACAAAAATATGTTTATTTAACAAACATACTGAATATAATGGCAATACACCATTATAAAAGCAAACCGGTTTCGGCTCTCATCAAGCCTTTGTCAATGCTACATGTTGAGACAGTTGAAAAACTCACCACCACATTGGTACCATATTTATAGTTCCTATTTAAAGGGGCATGCACCATCATTCCCAAAACAACATGCCATATTGAAATAAAAAGAAAAAAAAAAAGAGAGAAAAAATAGAAAAAACAACTCTGAGACAAACAAAATATATAGTAGTATAATACATATACATAATTAGTAAGGAAAAGAATAATGTCCTTCCCAATATATCTCAATTGTTGTTTTCAATAAATCATGTTAAGTATAACTTAATATTATGTAAGGAAAACATTATGGTGCATATAGAAAATATCCACTAAAATATATCCTGTATGTGTATCCATGAAACTAACATTGGTTTAATCATAATATATAGACTATTCCAAAGTATTTAATCCGGGTCTAAATAAGCCCCCCCAGTTTTATTATCCACATGTTTTCCATTTGATTAAGTTTCTGATGCCATCCAGCTTTGAAACCCCCGTGTAATGTTATCCTACCTATAATTACAAATTTGAAAACCGCAGATGGATGCTCCATGGTATGAGGGCATTAGCAACACGTTTATTTTTAATTGCACTTAGATGTTCCCCTATTCTAAATTTCACCGGCCTAGATGTCTGTTCAACATAAAATGCAGAACAGGTACAAGTTGCCAGGTAAACAACCCAATCCGAACTGCAATTAGCAAAAATCCTAATCTCAAAAATTCTAGAAGTGTTTTTGCTGGTAAATTCTCTGGTTTTAATTAAATGTTGGCAGGCCGTACAATGACCACAAGGATAGCAGCCTGTTAATATATCCCCAGATAAAGTCCTTTGTTGTGGAAGACTTGGAATATATCTTTTGTAGTGCGTGAAATATGAATTCATATTCCGTCCTCGTCGATAAGAAAATCGACATTGATCAGACAACATACTACTCAGAATGTCATGTGACAAAAGAATTCCCCAATGTTGATTAATAATGTCCCTAAAACGGTTAGTATTAGTACCATAAGTTGTAACTAGCCGTAAGGGTTGCTTGATTTTCTGCCTCTTAGAATCATTGTCATCTGATTTATAACACAATAATTCTTGGCGTGTTAGCCTATTCGTTTGTTCCACAGCATTAGAAAGAAGTTGAGAATTATAACCACGTTGAGAAAACCTATGAGATAAATTAAGACTGGAATCAAAATATTCCTGATCAGATGAACAGATCCGTCTAATTCTCATGAATTGAGATTTTGGAATATTGCGGATGATGTGGCGTGGATGGGAACTATGGGCATGTAATATTGTATTGTATTTTGGGAATTTTCTGTAAATAGTGGTAGCCAAAGTATTGTCTGTAAGTCTTGACACCTTAACATCCAGAAATACAATATTGGAATGTTCAATGTTAGCAGTGAACCTGATACCAAAAGAATTGTTATTCAGGTAATCCACAAACTGGGTTAACCCCTCCTTATTACCACGCCACACCATCCAGCAATCATCTAGGTATCTGCGCCAGATGTCCAGATGATGTAAAAATAAATTGTGCTGAGCATCATATATGTATTTGGCCTCATAGTACCCCATGAACAAATCTGCATAAATAGGTGCGAAGGAAGCTCCCATCGCAGTTCCCTTAATTTGCCAATAAGCCTTTCCTTGATAGTAAAAAATATTCTTACGCAGCACCATTTCAGTTAACTTGATCAAAAAGTTGTTGAAACCCATGGAATAAAGGTTAGATTTATATAACCAATAGGAAACTGCAAGAATTCCCAGATCGTGTGGAATGCTTGTATAAAGTGAAGCCACATCTAATGTACAAAGCAACCAATGGGATTCCAATTGAGAGTCATTGATAATATTGAGAAATTTGGTAGTGTCTTTGCTACGGGACCTGATAAAAATCAGCAGGGGCTTCAGATAGAATGTAAGAAATGCTGACAATGGTTCCGTTAAGGAACCCCTACCTGAAACGATAGGTCTACCCGGAGGATGTAATGGATCTTTGTGTATTTTGGGTAGCATGTATAGATATTGAGGAGTGGGTTCCTCCACTTTAAGTTGTGTACCTACCTGCTGTGTAATAATACCTTGTTGAACAGACATGTGCAAAAATGAATCAATTTCTCTCTTAAAAGAAGGAGTGGGATCAATACTTAATTCCATATAAAAACTGGAATCCGATAGTTGGCGCAAGGCTTCCTGATTATATGTGGAATGATCCAAAATCACAATAGCTCCCCCTTTTGTCTGCCATAGTTATTACTATATTATGATTATCCCTAAGTTCCAACAAGGCTTGCCTTTCTGCTGCAGTAAGATTATTATTAGTTGGCTCATACAAATTGGAATAATATAACTCTTTCATTATGCATTCCCTAAAAATGGAAACATGTTTGTTCATGGGGGGAACAAAATCTGATTTCCCAAATCTGAAGTCAGATGACCTTTGAGTATTGTCACAGTCTGCAAAAAATATCTTCAGGTTAAGTAATCTGCAAAATTCATCAACATCTTGTAATGATTGATTTTCAGAGACCAACGCAGTGCGTACAAAGGTTAATCCTTTATTAAGAAGTTGTATGTGTACAGAAGAAAGTTCAAAAGATGAAATGTTATGAATGTTATTATTTACTTCACCATTTGTTGCAATAGGGATTGTAAAGTTAGATTGTTGGAACCTGGCTCTGTGTTTTCTACCCCCCTGCCTCCTACCCCTAACTCTAAAGGGGGTGGTTGTTTTCTTTTAGCAGCTGGGGACACTTGGCGTGAAAAACACTCTCCATCTGTAGCAGAGGAAGTGTCCTCCTCAGAGGTAGCATCAGACGTGACCTTGTGATGTCTCAAAATGGATCTTGGTCTTTTTTTGTTGGTATAAATATTTTTAGAATCCTGAAATCTAACCGGTTTCTGATTAACAAAAGGTTTCCCTTTTTCATAATCCATAAGATCACGATTAAACTTATTGATTTTTCATTTCATAAGCTGTTTTTCTAATATAGAAAGTTCCTTGGCCAGGTCTGAAACATGCTGTGAGTAAGACACTTCTTGTTTAAATTGTTCTACCTCCCCACACAAAGTTTGAATCTCTATAAGTTGACTTTGTATGGTCCTGTCATAATAACGCAATAAACAATCAACAAAATGCATGGATGATAAATGTTGTGCTTCCGCCCATTCTCTGGACAATTCACTGTCTATGTTGGCCACAAGAGGTTGTATCCGGACCCTAAGTCCCCTCGGGGTAATATCTTTGGTTTTATAGGCTTTGAAAAGTTTCAGGTGCCAAAGGTTAGTACGTAAGGTCTTCATATGTCTGTTAAGCTTGGAGAACATGATATTACATTTGGGTTGACCATCTGGTATATTACTAGTGGAATCAGATTTCTTGCCTAGGCTTTGTAGGAAGGTATAGGTGCTTTCAGGAGTTCAGAGGGAAGGAGCACCAATTGTATAAAGGGGAAATATCAGGTAGGTTCTAAGCAGAGACATGATTTAGTGTTGAGAAGATAATGTGTGAGTTCCTTTTTAAAGTGTGCAGGGTGTATGATGGAGCATATGTTCAGAGGAAGTTTGTTCCAAGTGTGGTCATTTGACATGCAGTTATATTGTAGTTTGCCTGTGTTCTTCTTTGGATGATCTACATTCAGAAGTTGTTGGTTAGAGGTGCGGAGGGTTCTAGAAGGGGTATAGGTAGATACAAGAGTAGTGAGAGCTGGACAGGATGAAGGCCTGTATGGAATGGAGTGAATAACATGAAATTGAGAAAGTAGCAGTAGTTGAGGGAATTCAAGTCATTGTAATGAGTTCAGGGCAAGGCAGTGATGGGAGTGATTAAGTATCATTTTTCTGCATTTTCTTTTTGCCTTTAGCTATTTCCACCTAAAACGCCAATTTTCTAGAGTTTCTGTGATTTAAAAAGCTTGTTTCAGCTACATATTGTATTTATTTTACTGCCTGCCTTTTAACAAAGTCGTTTTTGTGTTTAAATTACCTGTTTAACTGTTGTAGGCTAATTACGAACTAGGGGATATCATCAGGATCCTATTATTCAAACTTTACGTGAGGTTGATCAAATAGACAGGTGCCAATTGTTAAAATATAAGGATAGAACTATTCGGACTGATAATCATTCTTCACAGCCAGTTAGGCTAGTCCCTACTTTTGGGACTAACACTAATAGATTTAAAAGTATCATAAATAATCATTGGGACATTTTGTTAGCCCAGGATAAATTGAGTGAATTGTTGAACCCCAGATGTCTATTTTCATACCGTAGGGGCAGAACTATAAATTCTTATTGGACTCATTATAAACATTACTGTCCACCTATTAGCCAACAAAGAACCCTATTTGGTGATATACTGTCTGGATGTGTTTCTTGTAGTCACTGTAGTGCTTGCACACATGTATTTCATACTAAGGAATTTACTAGCTATAATACATCCAAAATTTATGAGATAAGATGTTTTGGAAATTGCAGCAATGATTGGATAGTTTATTTGGCCAGTTGTTTTTGTTCTTCATTTTATGTTGGACAAACATCCAGACCTTTTAGACATAGAATTAGTGAACACAAGTGAAATCAGAAACAAAAGGGTTTCCACTGCCCTTTATAAACATACTTTAATACATAAAACTGCTAAATTCACCTTTACTATAATAGATAAAATTCATATGCACAAGTCTTGTAAAGCTTCATGGCACAATTTATTAAATCAAAGAGAATCTGCTTGGATTATTAGGCTAGGTGCTTTATTCAAACCAGGCTTGAATGAGTTAAGCTAGTCCTGGTTTAGATTAATTGATGGATTACTTTAACTCAGTGAGATATATAAGCAGCAGGAAGGGTTTGTCCCATCGAATAAACTTTTTGTTGCACTGAAGAAGGCTATAATCTTTTAGCCAAAACCGGTTTGCTTTATTGTATTTATAGGTTTTGCTACATTAAATTACTAAATATTTTTACTTTTCCCATGTGCTGGATATTTTTTGGATTTAATAATGTTACAATTGCCTCATGTACACAGACAACCATCTCCTCCTTCCACCAAACACTAATATATGTGAGAGATGCAATTATACAGCCAAATTGGAGGCTAAGCTCTCTCAACCCAAGACTGGACCAGGCAGTCAAGAGGAGAAGGGAATTACTTGCATCACACCACCAGTCTCACATAGACCTATGAAACCAGCACCAGCAAAAAATACACATAAATACATGAAAACATACTTGGAGGCTCTAAATAAAAATCTGCAAAAGCAACAGAGACCTCCAAAGCAGACATCCAAGCAACATCCACCCCCCCAACACAAACCATGAAACACATACTTCACAAAACCAGTGTGCCACACAATCACAGCCTTTAAGGCAAAATAACATACCCAACACACTAGTAATAGGTGACTCTATAGTCAGGCACACTGACGTCCCACTCACTAGGCTGAACAAGAGGAAGGTTACTGTTAGCTGCCTGTCAGGTGCCAGGATCCGCCACATAACACAAGCACTCAGGTCGCTCCAGAACAAGTACAAATATGACTCTGTCATTGTTCATGTTGGTGTGAATGACCTGAGCTGTACCTCCCTGGACTACATGAAAAGAGACATGGAGGAGCTCTCTGATCACGTAGCCCAGGCCGGTATGACCCTGATCCTGAGTAGCATCCTGCCCTCACCAAGAATGATACCACGGTATAGAGAAAAAATTATCAATTTCAACAATTGGCTAAGCTTCTGGTGTCATTCAAAGGGGATCCAGTTTCTGTCCGCCTGGAATGACATGCTCAACAAGCCACACTGCTTCGCTAGAGATGGCTTGCACCTGTCACCCTTAGGCTTTCGAATACTGGCCAAGGCTCTTGCCACCCCCATAGTGCCTTTTTTTAGGCAAGGCTCAAAAGACAAACCCACTGCCATAAATGACACAAGTATCACAAAACTGAGGGTAATGCTACTCAAAGCCAGAAGTCTAAACCTCAAAATGTACGCACTCGAGGCACTCCTCAGTATGGAGAAAATCGATATATGTGCAGTAACAGAAACCTGGTTTAAGGCTCCAGAGAGCACCCCAGCACTACCAGACTACAACTCATACCATACATTTCAGCCACAAAACCTGGACCGGAATACAAAAGGTGGGGGAGTATCCATATTCATCAAGGATACCCACACCTCCAGGTTAGTGGCACAGCACGATGCTTCAGAGATCATCCACATGCAACTAACAATGGGCAAAACTGCTATTCAAATTATAGCTTGCTACAGATCACCCACCATGTCCCAGGACCCCCACTCCGTATTCCTGGAAACATAAAGGTCCTACCAAACACTCTGATATTGGATGATTTCAATTACCCAAACATGAACTGGGAGAACTACTCAAGTACAAACTCCCTTGCCCAACATTTCCTAGAATTTATAAATTCAAACACCCTGGATCAACTGGTCAACACCCCCACCAGAGGTGGCCACATACTGGACCTGGTCATCACCAACATGAGCGACCGGTGTTCCACACCGGAGGTCAACCCCTTGCTGGTTAGATCTGACCATAAACTAATCACTCTGGATATCCACATTATGCCATCATCCCTGGTCAAAGAAACCACCGTGAAAAACTTTTCAAAAGCAAACTTCACGTTACTTAAGACCAAGGTGGGAAGTTTCAAAGCCCCCATGCTAAAGGATAATGCTGTCCAAGCTGCAAAATCCTTTACTAATGCACTCTACAAGCACCTACAAGAATGCATGGATCATGCTATCCCAAAAAAAAAACAAGACTCACTCCTCCAAGAAAAGGAAACCAGTCTAGTAGACCCCTGCCATAAACAAGCTATACAACAGAAGGAGGAAACTAGTACAGAAAAGAGTAAAATCCCAAGAAGGGAAGAAATCCCTGATTAGTATCAGCAAGAAACTACATTCCCTTATAAAATCATCCAAGGCTAGCTTCGAAAGAAAAATTGTCATGGACTCCAAAGATAACCACAAGGCATTCTTTAGCTATGTCAAGAATCTAAGTGGCAATTCTCAGATCTGCTCGGAGTTAGTGGAGAATGGCACAAAATACACTGAACCGACCGATATAGCCAACAACCTGGCAGACACGTTCAGTGCAAACTTCACCCCCCTCTCACCCCCAAAAGGGCCCATAACTATACCAGAAGAATGTAGTTCCCCCTGAAATCACAGACACTCAGGTTAAAACAGCCCTCTCAAAAGCCAAAAACACAGCATCAATGGGACCGGATGGTGTCCCAGGCTGCGTCCTACACAAGCTCAAAGATGAACTATCCCCTCACCTAAACACACTGTTTAAACTCAGCCTGTTCACAGGTGACATGCCCACAGAGTGGCGCACAGTGACAGTTATTCCACTCCACAAAGATGGAGCCACAACGGACCCTAGGAACTATCGCCCTATAAGCATGACTAGCTTGGTCTGCAAAGCTATGGGGCACATCATCATGGATCTCATTAAAAGAGACATTGGAAACCTCCAAACACTGGACACTACCCAGTTGGCTTTGTTAATGACAGATCATGCCTCCTAAACCTGGTGGACTTCTTTGAGACAGTTACCAAGGCTATAGACAAGAGAAAGGTGGTCCACACAGCTTACCTAGACCTCGCAAAGGCCTTCGACACCATTCCCCACTCAGGTATTATACACAAGCTCACCAGCCTGAACATAAAACCCTACGTCACAAGATGGGTTGCCAACTGGCTCATGGACAGAACCCACATGGTAAGAGTTGCGGGTGCTAGGTCTGACTAAACCGGTTACAAGTGGCATTCTCCAGGGCTCAGTCCTAGGACCCCTCCTGTTCAGCATATACTTCTCAGAGGTACAGGCAAGCACAGGAGGACTATGGCTGACCAAGTTCGCAGACGACTGCAAACTAGGGGCTATAATTGACTCTCTGACTGACAAAGACATCCTCCAAAAGGGTCTCACTGAGACAGATACCTGGTGTCAAAACCATGGCCTCAAGCTAAATGCCAAAAAGTGCATAGTCATCCCCTTTGGAAAAAACAAAGTACCTACAAACTACCACATAGGTAGTAGCCCCTAAATACAGAAGATGTAATAAGGGATCTGGGGACCCAAGTAGCTAGTAACCTCTCCTTTGGTAATCACATTGCCAAAGTGGTTAGAAAATCCTTCTATGTGGCCCACCTAATCACAAAAGGGTTTGCATCCAGATCGAAAGAGGTCATTGGGCCCCTCTATGCATCACTCATCAGACCCATCATAGAGTACAATGCCCCATTTGGGATGTACCTTACAAGACACCTGCAACAACCCAGAATTGATGGACATGCTCCACCTAAAGACAACCATATCCCCTCGAGCCACATGCTCCAGAGATCTAAACCTCACCACAACAATAAATAGGATGTGTTGGAGGGATAGATTCCTGTCCCAGAGACTCCCCATGCTGTGGAACAAGATTCCACTTTACATTAAGCAGAGCTCCTTGGTAACCCTCTTCAAGAGAAACCTTGACGAGTGGATGGGAAACAGAAAGTTTACCCCAGGGATCACTTCAATGGATCTGCTGGACAGAGGCATAGGGAACTAATCTAAGGGGGCGGCAAAAGCCAACACATTCCAGCTAGGCTTATAAATGCCTTTGGGCAGATAGCCTAGTACCTACCTATGAACCTATGAGTTGTAGGGAGAGTTAGTAATGAATCTTGCAATTTTGTGGTAAGTTTGTTGTAGTTTGTTCATGGTAGTAGCTTGTATATTGGTTAGTATTGGGGCTGCGTAGAGAAGTGTGGGCAGGAAGAAGGACTGTGCTAGGGAGAGTCTAGCATTTGGAGTAAGAAATCTTTTGTTACAATAGAGCAAGCCAAGTTTCTGGTGTATTTTTTTTATTCCTTCCAGTAAGTGTAAGTTAAATTTGAGCTCGTCATCTATAATGACACCTAACAGTTTAGTATGTGGTTCAGGTTTTATGATTGTGTTGTTAGAGGATGTCATGGTAAATGTAGATTTGTGGTTGGAAAGAGAGCGGGGGAGAAAGAGCAGGAGCTTGGTCTTATTAGGGTTAAGGATAAGCAGATTGTCAGATAGCCATTTCTCTGTGGATAGAAAGGAGTTCTGAGTAAGGGTGAGATGGTCTGTGATACCACTGAAGATTGAGATGAGTGCAGAGTCGTCTGCATATTGTGTAAGAGACGATTGCCTATAAGAGGTGAATGGTTTGTTTGTAAAGATATTAAATAAGAGGGGACCCAGGATAGAGCCTTGAGGAACACCTGTTGGAACAGATATAAAGGGAGAGCAGGAGGAGAGCCATTTGACAGATTGCTGCCTACCTGAGAGATAGCTGGAGAACCAAGCAAGGGGGGAAGAAGAGAGGTTGAGGTTACATAATTTAGAAAGTAGCATAGGGTGAAAGACTATGTCAAAGGCTTTGGAAAGGTCAAGGAAAAGGCAGGATATTAGCTGATTGTTATCAAGGGCATTGGCTATGGTATGAGTGAAAGACAGGAGGATGGTGGATGTGCTGTGGTGGGAAGGGAAACCATGCTGAGTGAGAGTGAGAAGGTTGTGTTGGAGGAAGTGGTTGAGAAGTTGTGACTGTATGCATTGGAGATGGGAGAAAGAATAGCAATGGGACAATAGTTAGATGGATCAGTGAAGTTGCCATCCTTATGCAGTGGGATAGTATAGAAGGATTTCCAGAGAGTAGGAACTGTAGCCTCTTGTATAAATCTGTTAATGAGAATGGATATAGGATAGTCTATAGATTCAGCAGCAAGTTTGAGAAATGTAGAAGGTAGGTTATCGGTAGAGGGAGAACATGGTTTAAGCTTAAGAAGAAGGGATTTGATATAGGAAGTTGACACAGGTTTAAATGAGAAGAGATTCCGGCTATGAGGGTTGTTGGTAGTAGTGATAAAAAATAGCCATTTATTCTAGTCATTCTCCCTAACACATGTGGCATGGGGGGGGGGGGGACTAAATTACTTTGCATGTGAATTATTCTAAGTTTACTTTAATCATCCTTTTGAGCTTGGGTCCAATTGAGGCAAGTGTTTGCTCCAAGGGAAGTTTCTGTCCTCTCTGAGCTTCCCTTAGGACATCTGCATTACTCTTTGATTGGTGTACCACCCCAATCAAACTCCCCACCTTACACTGTTCCCTGAGTGAGTCACACCCGGACACCTGGGTGCTTGGAGCCAGAAGCGAGAGCCCTGGTGGGGCTCACCCCCCACCTCACAGGGTAAGTGAAAAAATGATAAGAGTAGCGGTATTTCACCGGTGGCCGAGGCCTCCCACTTATTCTACACCTTTCATGTCTCTTCACAATGCCAGACTAGAGTCAAGCTCAACATGGTCTTCTTTCCCCACTGATTCTGCCAACCCAAGCCGACTCCCTTTTCTGTGGTTTCGCTAGAATTAGGTAGGGACAGTCAGAATCTCATTCATCCAGCCATGCTCTTCACTAATCAGATGATGAGGCATTTGGCTATATTAAGTGAGTCATAGTTACACTCGCTGTTTACCCAGGCTTCAATGAATTTCTTCATTTTGGCATTCAAAGCACTGGGCAGAAATCACATTGTGTCCACACCCGTCTCTGGCTTTCGCGATGCTTTGTTTTAATAACGTCTACCGTGGCTTGGGTATTGGATACATTTTTTTAGAGACTATCTAGAATATTAGTCAGCTCACTGGAAGAAGGTGGCTTCTAGGCATTCTTACACAAAATATCTGCTGAGCATTACAGATAAGTGTACATTTTTATGTTTGGAAAATTCTTATTTAAATATTGAATTATAATCTTGTGTGTAATTGATGGAGGAGTAAATAATCAGGAATTATGTATTTACTGCAATTTTTGTTACCATATGTTATATTTTAAGTGGGGTAATGCTTTGTGCTCTGAGTTTCAGTTTTACTACAGATTGCAGAATGCAGTTTTCCCTGTATTTTGTATGGGCAGTTTTTACTTCAGGTCTTTCTAACAAGTTGGACTTGTCTTAAACTTTGTGCTTATTTGACAGCCAGTCATTCTGTCTCTTTTTATGAAGCTTGGACAGTGCTTGCTTATTTTTATAGTTATAGTTCTAAAGACATGCTTCTGGAGCATTTCTCCCCGGGCCTCCGCTGAAAACAGGATCTGTGGAACCTAGTCGGACTTTCCTGGTCAACAAATATTAAATAAATAAATATAAAATTTTATGTCTGTGTATGTCCTGTGTGATGTGCATCTCTGTGAACGTGTGAACGTGTGTGTGTGTGTGTGTGTGTGTGTGTGTGTGTGTGTGTGTGTGTGTGTGTGTGTGTGTGTGAGTGTGTGTGTGTGTGTGTGTGTGTGTGTGTGTGTGTGTGTGTGTGTGTGTGTGTGTGTGTGTGTGTGTGTGTGTGCGTGTGTGCGTGTGTGTGTGCACGTGCGTGTGTGCGTGCGTGTGTGTATCTACATATGTATAAATAAATGTGTGTGTATGTGTGTGTGTGTGTTAAGGTTGCCACTATAATCTGTTGTTGAATTGTAGTTGATTGTAATGTTGTATATCATATTACACTGTTTAATGTTTATTATCACACTTTTTAAAGGTTAGGCTAGTCAAACCTAGGGTGAATTAGTGGGTACCCATTCAATCTTCTGTGTTCTTTTTGAAGAATGATAGTATATCCTTACCATAGTACCACTACTGCCCTTCTATCCTTCACAGACAGCATAAATAAAAACCGTAATAATAATAATACTATTTCCTCTGCAGTATTCATTGATTTATCTAAAGCCTTTGATATGGTTAATCACCAACTCCTACTACACATACTGAAATCCCTCTCACTCAGCACACTAGCTATAAATTGGTTCAGATCCTACCTTGAAAACCGGTAACAGGCTGTACTATGGCAAAATAATCTCTCAAATAACCTTCCTATTTCTCTTGGTGTTCCACAGGGCTCCATTTTAGGCCCACTCCTATTTTCTATTTATATTAATGACCTTCACTCTGCTCTCCCTCACACTACTTGCATTCAATATGCAGATGACTCCACTATTATCTGCACAGCCACCTCTAAAACTGAACTTAAATCTCGTACCCAAGAAGCTTTCAACACCATAGAACTATGGTTCTCTAACCGCTGCCTCCTCCTTAACCCTAAAAAAACTAAACTGTTACTCTTTACACCAACCCATAACTCCACCCCTATTCATTTCACACTCACATCTAATGATGGTACTGTTATCTCTCCTGACACAACCACTAAGCTATTAGGAATAACAATAGACAACAACCTTAACGCTGATAGTCATATTAACAACACAATAAAATCAGTGAACAAAAAACTGGGCCCCCTTTACAGAATCAAGCCTTTCCTTACACCAGTAGCTAGGACCACCATAGCCAGGACCCACTTAATCTCAACTCTACTCTATGTCTCACCTGTATATACCAATCTTTCAAAAAATAACATCAACAAACTGGCTACATCCTATAATAATATAGCCAGATTTGCTACAGGTTCTCCCTTCCGAACTCATCACTGTCTTAACCTAAAACAACTAGACTGGCTAGAATTTGTTAACCTTCTTCAATATCTCCAGCTTGCAATTGTCCATAAGACCCTGCATCAACCTACTAATACTCCAGTACTCTCCACTATCATCGAACCCTACAAAAACCTCAAGAACCTACGCTCCTCAAACAAACTACTAATAAACATTTCAAGATCCAACAACTCATCAGGTGACTCCCTCTACTCTAACTCTGTAGGAAAGCTATGGAATTTACTACCCATCGAACTAACAACGCTAACTTCTCTCCCACTCTTTAAAAAGAAACTTATGCTATTTTTAAAGACACACTGGCTATGCAGCTGCATTCACCCTGACTAACTTTTTTTACTCACCCCGACTAACTTTTTTATTTTTATTTTTTAATGGCTTTAGTTACTCTGATACTCTTTACATTTTCCTAGATCAGTAAAATACCATTATATTACCAACAAACTTTATTATATGTCACATATTAGACCACTGAATATATCGCATTAAAAAAAAAAAAAAAATTTGATCTGTATTTGCTCTGTATTTGAATTTTTTATGTATCTCTTGGAGCTTTTCTCCCCGGGCCTCCACTGAAAATAGACATGTATCCATCTAGACTAGCCCGGTCAACAAATGTAAAATGAAATAAAAAATAAAATAAAATAAAATATCACACTGCTTAACTGGCAGAGGCAGTCTCCCCCAGAGGTGGGGAAAGGGATGTGTGATGACTCTGTCTTTCCAGCACATTTTATTTGTCTGTTGATGAAGATTCAGGTACCTTATTCTGGTATTTGTGGAGCTACAAGAGATCCTGAACACCTAATACTGCTAAAACCACACTGAAGGAGCAAAAAACCACTGTAAAATCCAGTATAAATCCAATGCTCTTTATTGTAGGTAGGCACTTTCGCAACCAGCCCTGGTTGCTTCCTCAGACCAAAGATTACAAAAAAACTTCATCCCAAACTTTAAAAGCCTTGAATCCGGTGTCACATGACTATGACCAATTAATTAATTAAATGAGTTAAAAGAACAAGTACATTCAAAATGCAAATACACTCAAAAAGCACAAAATTTCATTCAAGGCAATATATAAAAAAACAGCATACAATATAATGTAAAAGAAAAATGTATTTGCATTTTGAATATACTTGTTCTTTTAACTCATTTAGTTAATTAATTTCATAGTCATGTGAATTAATTGAACAGATTAGCTCTTATGAGCACAAGTTGCTACAAACGAAACAGAAGAAACTCAAAAGAGATGTAGCTGATTTCCAAAAGGCAATGTCTTTGCATGGCCAAAAGAACAGAGGGCGAATGCTCCCCAGATGGAAAGAAGTGTCAATATGGTTAGGAATAGAGATCATCAACTTCAGTCTACTACATCTGGCTCTAATTAAGCCATTTTGTCATCTGTCAATGATACTATCCCTTTAAAATCACTACACCAAGGGATAGAGTCCACTAATGTGAATACATTGTTAGGTTCGACAATTGAATAGACAGTAAGACCGAAGGTCACTACAGCCAGTAAGGAGATGGCTATAGTGGAACCTGAATCCTCCACCAATCGGGCATGTTCTTTTCCGGTCCTGCCCCTCCCCTTCAACACACGTTCAAAGAGGAGCTTAGAAATGGAGCCAGAAGGAAGGAGATTCAAAAGGAAACTGTCACTAGGCGAAGGACAAGTGCAGACCCTGAAGAAAATGTGGCAGAACACTTAGTTTATAATATTTTGAGCAGAATACTGGACAAAGAATATAGCCGATGTACTGAACAAGGGCTTGGGCTTCATTCCTGCAGCACAGGCGGAGTTACCTCATACATTGACTGAACTGAGACTTTTTGCTCGCAATACAGCATTAAAAGTGATATATGGTGCAAGTAATACAAATAATTTTGAAGAGAACTTATTCACAAAGCCTAGTGTTTTTACGCCTGTTCTTCCTTCTAGTTTAGAGATTTTTGTGAAAGCTTGTGAAAATGAGTTATATGAAATGTTTCGCTCTAAGTGGAGGGAAAGGAAATTTTACAACATGACGTTTAGTGAAAAACAAGCTCTAAATAGACTCAAGAATGATAGAGAAATAATTATAAAGCCTGTTGATAAGGGACATTCTGTAGTAGTAATGGATAGACTGTTTTATTTAGAAGCTATAAATAATTTACTGTTAGATGTGAATGTGTATAGGATGATTGATGTAACAGGGGTCAATATGCTGATAGACAGTTTTAACCGTCAAGTCAGAAATTGTTTTTTGGAAAATTATGTAACAGAAGATTTGCTTAAATATTTTATTGTTGAATGTCATATTGTCCCTAGTTTTGTTGGACTTCCAAAAATTCACAAATGCATCCTGAACCCCCCTTTTAGACCAATTGTTTCGGGGGCAGGATGGATTACTGAGCCAGTATCAGTATATCTGGAAAAACAACTGAGACCATTAATAACACAATATAACTTGATACTACGGGACTCAGAACATTTTTTGAGAGATTTTTATGCCTTTTTAAACAATTATAGGCTTACAGGGGAAGAGTTTTTAGTTACTTTGGATGTCATATCCCTTTTTACCAGCATACCTAATGAGAAACAAATATGCTATGTAAGAGATTTCTTACTACAGGAAGGCTCACTTAGTGTAGAGAAGGTTGATTTGATTAGTTTTTTGTTAGAGCTTGTCTTAGAATTTAATGTTTTTACATCCAATGGGAAATATTTCCTACAAATGTCAGGCGTAGCTATGGGGACTCCTACAGCCAATAGCTACTCCAAATTGGTGATGGCGCAGTGGGAGAGAACTTATATGATGAATGGCAATGCTTTCAAAGGTGACATTTTATTTTTTAGTCATTTTGTAGATGATCTGTTCCTTTTTTGGGGGGGGTAGTGAGGAAAGATTATGTGAATTTGTGGAACATTTAAATAAAAGTACTGATTTTTTAGGTTTTACCATGAATAGATCTCGTACCCATATTGAGTTTTTAGATATAAAATACAGTTGGATGAAACCACTGGTAATGTATATACTAAATTGTATCAGAAGGATTGCTACCGTAATAGTTATGTTCACCACACTAGTATGCACCCTCCCCATATTTTTAGGAACGTCATCAATAATCAAGCTATACACGTCAAAATTACATGCAAGAGATCAGGACTTTGAAAATAGTTTGATGACCTGAGGGATGAGTTCCTAGTCGGGGGTTACCATGAAAGAGAGGTAAATGAGGCATGCACTGAAGCCAGAACTGAAAGGAACACCACAGGGAAACCATATTTTTCTAGTCCCAATATGGGTGGAGTGGAAATGACCCCTAAGAGAATGAAGAGCAGAGAACAATTAGTGAAGTTTAGTATTACACACTCAGTTGCTACTCGTTTGATTAAGGATATAATATATCGTAATTGGCATATATTGGGGACTGATGATAGGGTAAGTGCAATAGTAGGAGAGAAACCTTGTTTTATTTATAAAAATCAAAAAACATTGAAGCAGATGCACTGCTATACAGATGGGATTAGAACATAGATCCATTATGAACTCTGGGAATAGGAGATGTAATACTTGCTCGTTTTGTCAGTATATAGAAACTAACACCATGTTTGTGCATCCATTGAGTGGGAAATCCTTCAAGTTTAAGGCCAAAGGTGACGGAGAGTAGGAATGTGATATAATTAGCCCAATGTGCCTGCTACAGTGCGTTTTATGTTGGTAAAACCAACAGACGGTTAAGGGAGAGAATTCTTGACCACCTTTAACAGGAACATAGTGCACTGGCTAAACACATGTTACAACAAGGGGAGAATCACTACTTTTACTTTTCTATTATTGACACTGTCACTGAAACCATTAGGATGAGAGATTTAAATAATAGAATTGAACAAAGGGAGCTGAGATGGATTTTTATGTTAGCAGCCCATAAGCTACCTGGGCTGAATGATTATGTATCTCTGAAACCCGTGTTGAAAGGTAGGAAGATTAGAAAGAAAGCTATTTAATTTTGTGATTTATAGATAGGGTATTACCAGCATTTTTATAGTTAGACCATGTTTAGACAACATATAATATAATATAATATAATATAGTATATGTTAGATGTTTTTTCTTTATTTATACATACAGTATTTTTGAATATTAGGAAGAAAGCTATTTCATTAGTGATTTACAGATAGGGTAGCATTAGTATGTTAGATAGTATAGCAGGTTATTTTTATATATTTATATATACATATATATATATATATATATATATATATATATATATACATATATATATATATATATATACATATATATATATATATATATATATTATATAGTATTTTTATGTATGTTCTTTGTATTTTTCTTTTACATTATATTATATGCTGTTTTTTTATATATTGCCTTGAATTAAATTTTGTGCTTGTTGAGTCTATTTGCATTTTGAATGTACTTGTTCTTTTAACTCATTTAATTAATTTATTAATTGGCCATAGTCATGTGACACAGGATTCAAGGTTTTTAAAGTTTGGGATGCAGTTTTTTTGTAATCTTTGGTCTGAGGAAGCAACCAGGGCTGGTTGCGAAAGCGCTTGCCTGCAATAAAGAGCATTGGATTTATACTGGATTTTACAGTGGTTTTTTGCTCCTTCAGTGTGGTTTTAGCATTATTAGGAGTTTATGTTTTTTCCTGGACATTTCCTTGGTGTGTTTACTCCTATACTTCATAACTGGGCTTCTCTTTCTTTTTTACTTAATAATCAGCCTAATCAATGCTAAATGTTAAGGAGCAATACTCTCTTTAGGTATGGATGATACTCTCTTGCAATTAGCTGCATTACATAGAAGGATTTTCTGACAACTGTTTTTCACATGATGGTTGAAAGAGAAGGAATTATCAATCCACGATTCAAGGCTCCTAACACTCTCATTTGAAGTGAATATTGTCTATGCTGTATGCTGGTATGCTGACGAGAAGGGCTGTCTACTTAATGAGACAATATTGCACTTTTTTGCATTTAATCTAAGCCCATTTTCAGTACAATAGTTATTGGTGAAGGGTCAAGGTATTGGGGTTGGGTGGGGTGGGATGGGGGCTGACAATAACTCTCAGTTTGCCATCATCTGCAAACTTAATTAGGTCTTTGTTTCCAGTTTGGATCAGAAAAGTAAATGCCAAAAAGAAGGGGTCACAGTACTGAGCCCTGGGGACACCACTTCATACTTCCTGATAAGGCTTTTGATACTGGCACCATGTGAGCTCTGTGTTTTAGCCAGTCTGTTATCAATCTTATCACATAGGGATCTATTTTCAAAGCATTAAGCCTACTTACAATGCCAGCATTAATTTATTTTATTTTACAATTGTTTGACCGGAATAGTCCAACTGGAACAAAGCCCTTTGTCAGCGGAGGCCCAGGGAGAAAAGCTCCACAGTACAACTATAAATTATACATACATGTTGCATTAAATGTAAAAATACAGTAAGGTTAGCAGCCTATAACTTAATGATAAAAGTGACAAGAAAAACATAAAAGTGGAAAAGACAAAGGTAAGACAAAGACAAAAGATAAAGGGATCCAATATCTGTCTGCCTGGGATGACATGGTCGACATACCACAATGCTATGCCAGAGATGGCCTGCACCTGTCACCCCTGGGATTCTGGATACTGGCTAAGGTTCTTGCTGCCCCTATAGTGCCTTTTTAGGCAAGGTTCAAATGACAAATTCACCACCGTAACAGGAACAGGTAAGCAAAAACTGAAGGTGATGCTACTCAATACTAGAAGTCTAAATCTCAAAATGCACTCACTCGAGGCACTCCTTAAAATGGAGAACATCGATATCTGTGCAGTGACTGAGACCTGGTTCAAGGCTCCAGAGAGCACCCCTGCACTTCCAGGCTATAACTCATACCACACTTTTGGCCCATGTAACCTGGACCGGAATACCAAAGGTGGAGGTGTGCCCATATTCATTAAGGATATCCACATCTCCAGGCTAGTTGCTCAGCATAATGCAGCTGAGGTTATCCAAGTGCAACTAACCCTGGGCAAAACTGCAATCCAAATTGTAGCTTGCTACAGATCCCCCACCATGCCCCAGGATTCCCACTTCTCTTTTCTTGATGTACTGGAAAATATTAGGGTTCAACCAAATACCCTAATAATGGGCGATTTCAACTACCCCACCATTAACTGGGAAAACTACTCATGTACCAACTCCTTCGCTCAATGCTTTCTGGAATTCATAAACTCCAATGCCCTAGATCAACATATCCATACCCCCACCAGGGGCAACAATATCCTAGACCTAGTCATTACCAACATGAGTGACTGGTGTTCCACACCTGAAGTCAATGCCTCATTGGTCCGATCCGACCATAAGCTAATTACCCTAGATATCCATATCCTGCCCCAACACCCCCCCCCCCCACATTAAGGAAACCACGGTAAAAAATGTCTCCAAAGCCAACTTCATGCTTCTTAAGACAGAAGTGGTGAACTTCATGACACCCATGCAGATGGACAATACAGCTACGGCTACTGAATCCTAAACAATTGCACTTTATAAGCACTTACACGAGTGCATTTAGTGTGCTATCCCAAACAGAACCAAGATGCTATCTTCCAAAAAAAGGAAGCCAATCTGGTGGTCCCCTGCCATAAACAAACTGTACAACAGAAGGAAGAAACTGTTGCAAAAGAGAGTAAAATCCCATGAGTGAATGAGCTCCCTGGTCAGCCTCAGTAAGAAGCTGCGATCCCTGCTAAAATCCTACAAAGCTAGTTATGAAAACAAAATTGCCACTGATTCCAAACACAGCCACAAAGCATTCTATAGCTATGTCAAGAATCTCAATGGCAACACTCAGATCTGCTCTGAGTTATGGCACAATGGCACTAAATATACAGAACCAACTGATATTGCCAACATCCTGGCAGATAGGTTCAGTGCTAACTTTACCCCCCTCTCACCCCTAAAGAGCCCATCTCTATACCGGAAGAATGCAAAGTGCCTGTAATCATGGCTGCACAGGTAAAAACCACCCTCTCCAAAAGCCAAGAACACAACATCCATGGGACCAGACAACATCCCAGGCTGCGTTCTACATGAACTACAGAACGAACTGGTACCCCACCTAAGTACCATGTTCAATCATAGCCTCACCTCAGGCTTTGTGCCCGCTGAATGGTGCACAGTGACGGTTATCCCACTTCACAAAGGGGGAGCCATCACAGACCCCCAGGATCTACCGCCCCATTAGCCTGACAAGCCTGCTCTGCAAGGCCATGGAATGTATCATCATGGAACTTATAAACAAAGACATTGGTAATCTCCAGACTCTGGACCCCACTCAGTTCAGGTTTGTAAAAGGCAGATCATGTCTCCTAAACTTGACAGACTTTTTTTGAAGCAGTCACCAAAGACGTAGATGAGGGTAAGGTGGTTCACACAGCCTATCTAGATCTTGCCAAGGCTTTCAACACCATCTCCCACTGTGGAATTATAGATAAACTCACTAAACTAGGTATAAATCCCTATGTCACAAGATGGGTTGCCAACTGGCTCACTGACAGAACCCATGCTGTGAAAGTAGCAGACTCCAAATCTGACTTCAGACCAGTGACAAGTGGAGTACCACAGGGTTCAGTCCTGGGTCCTCTCCTGTTTGGCATCTACTTCTCTGAAGGACAGGCTAACACAAAAGGTCTTTGGCTAATAAAGTTCGCAGATGACTGCAAACTAGGAGCCATAATCGAAACTCCTAACGATGTGGACATCCTACAAAAAGGCCTCACTGAGACAGATGTCTGGTGTCAAAGCCATGGCCTCAAGTTCAATGCCAAAAAGTGCATTGTCATCCCCTTTGGTAAAAACTCTGTACCCATGAACTACAACATAGGCAGTAGTCTACTTAAGACCGAAAGTGTGATAAGAAACCTTGGGACACAGGTGGACAGTAGTCTCTCCTTTGATAATCACATCACCACAGTAGTCAGGAAATCCTTCTACATAGCACACCTCATCACAAAAGGTTTCTCATCCAGAAAAAAAGAGGTCATTGTTCCCCTCTACTCATCACTCATTAGACCCATTATAGAGTACAATGCTCCTTTTGGTATGTACCTCACAAGACATCTACAACAACTGGAAAGGCCACATAAATACCTCACAAAGAGGATTACCAGCCTCAAACAGATGCCCTACGCAGACTGTCTCAAAAAACTCCAGCTTTACTCCATCGCATATCGCCTTCTCAGAGGTGAGCTCTGCCTAACATACAAAGCTATGTCAAACCCAGAGCTGTTGGACATGGTCTACTTAAAGAAATCCCAATCCCTCTGAGCTACACGCTCTAGGGACCTAAACCTTGTCACCACAATAAACAGAACATGCCAGAGGGACAGATTCCTGTCCCAGAGACTTCCCATACTCTGGAATAAATTACCTATTTATATCAAACAAAGCTCCTCATTAGCACTCTTCAAGAAAATCTTGATGATTGGATGGGAAATAGGAAATTCACCCCGGGGATCACTTCTATGGCTCTGCTCAACAGCGGCACAGGAAAATAATTTTCTTGGATGGCAAAAGCCAGGGTACCTTTTTAGCTGGGCCTGTACAGACCCTAGGGCCGATAGCCTAGTACCTACCTATGAACCTATGAACAAAGAATAGTAGGTAATAAAATTCAATATGTTGACCAGTTACTAAATGAAATGAACAGAAGTTATAAAATTATTATTAATAGGTTAAGATATACTGCAGCAGAAATCCAATGTAAAGAGGAGAAGTAATAGAAGGAGAGTAAAGTGACTCTTAGGGTGAAGAAGCAGGATAGGTGGAGAAGTAAACAAAGCATAGCAAGGAGTAATGGGAGAAATAGGGGATAGGAAGGAGAGAAGAAAAAAGAAAAGAAGTGACAGAGTAAGGACTATCTTCAGGTAGGGTGGTTACCGTGACATATCCAGTTTTGGTTTAGATATTCTTTAAGAGATCTCTTAAATTTGTGGACTTGAGGTATGCTTCTAAGGGTCATAGGAAGCTCATTCCATTGAATGGCAGGTGAGTAGTTATATAGGTTCTGTCCATCAGATTTTTTAGGTTTGTAAATCTGTAGCAAGTATTGAAAAGAGCTCCTTAGAGGTTGGGAAGGGATATAAAATTAGACTATAGATGAAATACTAGGGCAGGAAGGTTAATTGATGATGGAGTGAATGACGAGCATTTGAGTAACTTTGAGTTGGTAAGAGAACTCTAGCCAATTGAGTGACCTGAGAGCATGGCAGTGGTGGGATTTTGGATGGCAGATTAGCAGCAAATCTAGCTACTTTTTTATAGATAGATTCAAGTTTAGTGAGACGAGAAGACTGAAGATTTGTAAATATTTGTGAGCTGTAGAAAAGGTTGGGAAGGAGGTAAGCATTGGCTAGTGAGATTCTGGATTCAGGGGTCAGAAGCCTTTTATTTCTATATAGGAGGTCAACCTTTTGGTGAGTTTTCTTAATCGAGTGATGTATATGAAGGTCAAATTTCAGTTGGTCATCTATGATTACTCCAAGCAGCTTAGTCTGGCTAACAGGGATGATGTTAGTATTATTCAGTGAAAATATATTAAATGAGGATTTGAGGTGGGAGAGGGGTTTAGGGAGGAAAAGTAAGAGTTTTGTCTTTTTAGGATTGAGTATTAGTTGGTTGTTAGTAAGCCATATTTCAGCAAGATTGTATAAAGTTTGTGTGAGGGTAAGTAGTTCTGCTGGATTGTCAGCTGTACATATAATAGTAGAGTCATCAGCATACTGTATGAGGGAAGACTTGGGGCAGGATTTATGTAATATTATATACCTTGGTCACGTCATTATATGCCATGTTAAAATCTTGACCAATGTGTTCAGCCTATGTAACTCTCCCTTAGAAGTTAACCATATTCATTCAGCAGGAACTTACCTTGATGAAGCCAAACTGGTGCCAAAACTAATGAGAATTTTGATATTGTATTTCATAAGGTTAGTCATAATACTTTCCATGGCTTTGCAGATGGCACTCATTATGACTGATGGGTCTATAATTCCAGGGCTCTATGGTTGGACCTTTCTTGTCGAGTGGCATCACTTTTGTAGTGCCCCTAACTTCAGGGCAAAATCTGTAGCTAAACTTAGGTTAAGCAGTTCAAGGAATGGCTCTGTCAGGGCATGCTAACTGCTGTTTAATAAACAACCAGGTGTACTGTCATTTCCCATGGAAGAAGCATTTTTGGTCTTAGAAAGCATTTTCTGTATATTTCCCTTTCTCCACCCAACACATATACCAGGTTCCTATGTGGTTGTGGTGATCAGTCCTGTTTCATGACTCCTTCTCTCCTGTTACTCTCTCTAAAAATTGATATCTGCTTCATAGCAGAAAAATCCAGATTAATTGCTGTATTTTCAAGGGACTTCATTGGGTATCTTTTTGGTGTTTTGCAGCAGTGGGAGTTTTCTAACATAGATACACTGTCTGGAGTTAGACTTTGCGTATTCAATATAGGGTTCCCCCTCTGCCCTGTCTTCTGTGGTTGGTTTCAGTCCTTTATACTAGGAAAACCTTTGAATGGTTGTGTAGTAGGTTAACTACCACTGTAGGAAACCTTTGGATGGTTGTGTAGTAACTAACTACCACTGCAGGAAACTTTGAACGGTTGTGTAGTCAGCTAATTACTGCTGTAGGAAACCTTTGAACTGTTGTATAGTAGGCTAACACTATTTTCCTGAACAGGTTGGGGTGGAAGACTTGATGACTGATATTACCAGCACTGAAGACTGACACACTGATGATATGTAATGACAGTTCTGGGAACACTATATACAACTACAATGTTGTATACCTGCCAAAAATCTAAGACTTTGAACTACTACTTTTGAGGGGGCTCCTACTACCTCCACTTGAGGCCCCCCCCATTTACTGATGAACTGTGTTTGTCAGGATACAGACAACCATATGGTTTGCCCATTTACTGCTTGAATCCACAGCCGTAGGAACACTATAGTCTGCACGTCCTTCCTGTATCCATGTGAGACTTACCAAGGTCTCCAGTTTTCTTACACATTCCAAAGATCTGTAGATATGTGAACTGGTGCTGTTCATCATATGTTTCACTGTTGCAGTAGTCATCAAAGACTGAACTGCCACTGGAAACACACACACAGATGTTTGGCCTGACTTCCAGGACTTACCGCCATTCTTCCTCATGCCTGGGTCGACAACATCTCACATGTGCTAATGTACACTGGTAGTATAAGAGACACATCTGCCCATATGCATTTTTTACTTCTGTCTTACTGTAGTTCATGAAAACATTGCCTTACAGTAGTGAACAGAGTACTTTTTTGGTCTCACTTCAAGAAAGAGCACATTTTTTTAATTTATCCTTTGTTGACCACATTAGTCCCACTAGGTTAGTGAACTCTTTTCATGGGAGACTCAAGGTGGTATTTATACATGTATAAGAAATTTAGTCAGGACATCATGGAACTTCCCCTACTTTTTTTGATAGATGTCACTGGGTGTTTTACATACATCTGAGCTACTTCCACTCAGGCATGTGGGTCATCGGTTTAATGTCTTTTCTAAAGGACAGCACACTCAGGAGTGCAGCTTACCCCTTATGCTGCATTGCATTGACAGTCCTGTAAATTAATCCATGCATCTGGGCAGGGGAATAGAACCCACAGCCTTTGGATCTTCTAGCACCAAAGGAAAGTGCACTACCTGTTCCACTGACAATACAATGGATGATTAGTCTGCTGTGGAAAGTCTTTTTACTGTATGTTTGCATGTTTGCAATACTAGTAGTTTTGGGGTGTCAAGAACTTTAGTTTGTGCTAAAGTTTACCAAGAAAAAGAATACATGTATTACCTATGGAAAGCAAAATCATATAAACACTTCCACATTCAGTGCATTTTCTGTCTGGTAATGTGGCACAACACAGCCTATTGCCCCCACTGTGCTTTGTTCAATAAGAAGGCTACAATGTAGACAGCAAATCTCTCCAGGACTATTGCAATAAGGTAAAGTTAGGCGCTCCATAACATTTTGATTTGGGGCAGCTGCCCCCTTCAACCAGTCCTAGCTATGACATTTGTTATAATTACAAGACATAACAATTTTTCTAGTACTGTTTGAATTTCTACATCTGCCACCATGAATGCAAATAAGGTGCTCTTTCTGTTTGTCACTAATTTTATGCTTACACACTAGGTAATGCTTGACAGAGGAGATCATGCTTTCAGAATCTACCAGGGCTTGCATCACAATTCCATCTAAGAATACATTTCCACAGAACTCACAAACACTTGGCTTGCATCCAATGCAATCCTACCACACATAAGTACTTTAAACTGATTTTTTTTTGCACTTTTATAATATATTTAAGAATGCTGCTGATGCATTTTCAAATTTATTGGACTTTTCTGTCCTTTATCACTGTAAAGGACCCTGCTTTTCACTGGCCTTGCTAATGGTTTCTCTGCATTGTAGTCATTTTAAAAGTGTGTGTTTCTAGCTACGTTGTTTGATTGTTCTGCTTGAATTCACTTTGGGCTAAATGTAGTGAAGTTTTACATTAAGGAGTCCTGCGACTGCTTTTCTAGTGGGAGCAGAGGTTGGTCTGGTCTGTCTGAGCTGGGAATCACACAGTGAGACTGCGTGATTGGTCAGAGGGCTATTTACTTTATTTAGTCAGTTTTCTGTCTCAATTAATTTGGCAGGTTTGCACAATGCTTCTTATCATACAGCAGCAGTTATCAATGGCCTGTATACACAGACACACACAATTAGAATTCTGCATATAAAACTACCCATGATATTTCCTCAGTATTTTGTAGAAAAAGGCTAGTTTGTGCAGTGAGGCACACCCCCATGATTTTAGTCTAAGAAAGACATAATTGCAGACTATACTGTTACAGCAACCAAGCTAGTTGGTCTAAATGCCTCCTGTATTATTTGTTTGTAGAACCAGAACTAAGGATCCATAGTCACAGACATGCACTTCCCTGCTATCTCTGCACCCAGCCTGGTGAATATGGGCTCCCTGAGTCAGTTACAATTATCTCACTTTTACTGACAACCAGAGTGTGATAGGTGTAGTTACATAATGTCACTGGAGGCAAGGCTCTCACATACATCCACTTATAAGAAACAGGTCTCAGTAACACACACACTACACCCACCTCACATAGTATGGACCAGACACAAGACCCACATATGCTGAGGTACACAAGACCTACATATGCCGAGGTTCTTAAATGTAATTTCCCTAAAACACAAAGGCCTTCCAGACATTGTACAAACAAAAACTATCCTCCCAACCTCAAAAGTATGCCACAAAATTAACACCCAATACGACACATATGGCCACATTCTATGGTTTCTCAGCTTTTAAGCCCTTAAGGCACATCACCACATAACCCAATATTTTGGTCAGAGGAGACTCCATTGTAAGACACACAGATGTCCCACTCACAAGGCTAAGGACAGAATCACAGTCAGATGTCTGTCAGGGCAAGGATCTTTCAAATCACGCATGCATGTAGGTTGTTGAACTACAAGTACCTGTTTGACTCAGTCATAGTCCATGAGGTCACAAATGCCCTAAAACCTTAACCAACTCTTTGCTGCCTTTTTTAGACATTGCCAGCCTGATAAACCTACTGACATAGCTGAACCAGACCAAAAAATCTGAAGGTGTTTGCTCAATACCAGGAGTCTAAACAGGAAACTACGCCCTGTAAGCTGTCCTCACCCCAGAGAATGCAGACATCTGTGTATTAACGGAGACATGCTTTAAAGCCAAGGAGAGCACTCCCACACTGCAGGGCTACAATGCCTTCCACACATATTTAGACCAGCTACTGCACAGGAAGATGCAAAAGGTGGAGACATCACTAGTTACATTAAAAAAACATAAAAATAACACTTTTCAAGGCTGGTCTATCAGTATGATATGCCTGAGATTCTCCATGTCCATATTACCTTACACAAAGTCCCATGTCATATCCTTGCAAGTTATAGGTCCCTTCTATGACCCAGCAAATCCATAATACATACTTAAATGTACTAGAAGTGCTCCACATTCAACCTAATACATACTCATGAGTGACTTTAACTACCCCAGTATAAAATGGGAATCATACATGACCCCAAACATGCATGCCCAAAGATACCTAGACTTTGTAAATGCAAATATCTTGAATCAGTTAGTCTGTACACTCACTTGGAGTGCAAACATTCTTAACCTGGTCCTCACAAATATGACAGAGTGTCACGCCCTTCCTAAAGTAATATCCTTGCTGGTCAGGTTAGACTATAAAACTGTCTCCTTTAAAGTAAAGATAAAATGAACAATACTGGTTACCCTGGATCTTTTAGGAATTACTATAGGGCAAACCTCATAGCACTAAATGACACCCTGGCAAAATTTCAAGCCCCCCCACCCAAACCCTGAGAACACCACTGCCAATGAGAAATTGTTCACAGAAACCCTTTACAATCATATTAACAGCTGCATAGCAACATCTGTACCTACCCAGATTAAGCACAGGATCAACTCAAAAAGCAAGCTGCCTTGGTGGAATCCCAAAATCAAAAGGTTGTATAACAAAAGGAAGTAATTCATGGCAAAAATTAGGGGGTGCAATGCTCAGCAAGGTAAAAAAAAAATCCCTCATGAATCTAAACAAACAACTCGAGGGCTAATAAAGTCCACCAAAGCCAAATTTGAAGTAAATTAGCTTCCCCGGCCACGGGCCATCACAAAGCTTTCTTCAGCTATGTCCACAATCTCAAAGGCAATACACAAAAATGAGCCAAATTAATTGTAAATGTTGTCACCTATTTGGAGCCGGAACTCGAAAGATATAGCTGACAGCTTTAGCTCAAATTTGATCCCTCCCCCTACAGGAAATTCTCACATCTCTAACTCCCTCAATTATCACCAGAAAGCAGGTGCTGAAGGTGCTCTCGAATGCTAAGAACACTGCATTAGTGGGTTGCGATAATATCTCACGATGCCCCCTTAACAGCATGAAACATAAACTATCGGGACCACTAAAAACAAAATTTAACCACAACTGCCAAAAAGGCTTTGTGCCAATGAATGGAGGACTGCAACAGTTACCCCACTGCATAATGTTTGAACATCCACAGACCCACAGATTTATTGACCCATAAGACTAACTATATGATATGCAAAGCTATGGAGAGAATAATCATGGATATTGTAAATTGTAACATAGGTAACCTACAAGCAATGGATCCAAATCAGTCTGAGTTTGTCAAGGTCAGGTCTTACCTACTGAACCTGGTGGACGTCTTCAAAAAGGTCACCAAAGCAATAGATGAGGGCAAAAGGGTGCATATTGCCTACCTTGACCTGGCCGAATCATCTGACACAATACCCCACTCAGGCATTGTAGAAAGGTTGACTAAACTTGGTATGAACCCCTATATCACCCACTGGATAGCCAGCTGGCTTACAGACAGGACACATGAAGCTAGAATAGGGAAGTCTTCTTCCACAAAAATGCTGGTTACTAGTGGGGTGCTATAGGGCTTAGTGCTGGGGCTGCTCCTGTTTGTCATCTACTTCTCTGAGGTTAGGACTAATGTCTGGGGCCTCTAGCTGCCATGTTTACATATGATTGTTGCTATTCCTATCATGGTTTCCACCATGTTCATCATGAATTGCATGCTGCTGTGATATTATTCTTGCTATTTCCTGCATGGCTTCTATCATGTACACCATGAATCACATGCTGCTGTGCCATACCTCAGGTGTTCAGATTTTCTCAGATTGTCCAGATTTTCCTCATAAAATTTGTGGTTTTCTGGCAAATCACTAAGAACTGAAATCACTAAATAATGGTACACATGAGTTTCAGACTTCATATCCTTCAGAAAATGCATGCTAACACAAATTATGTTATTCTATCAATGTTTTAAGTTTATAAGAGTGATGTTTAAAACCTGTCTCTATTTTTAGACCTTTGTCCCCTCCCACCATTATTTTAGGCTTTGTCCAGATTTCTTGCACTAAGATGTTGAAAGGCACGTGCTGTGCTATTATTATTCCCATTACTTGCGTGGCTGCCATCATGTTCGATAGGAAGCACATGCTGATGTGCTTTTGTTGCTGCTATTTCTAGCATGGCTTCCATCATGTTCACCAAGAATCAGATGTTCCTATGCTTTTATTGCTGTTATTCCTAGCACCGCTTCCATCATGTTCACCATGAATCTTGCTGTTCAGCTGAGTATGCACTGCCCAGCAGTACCACCATTCCACCATTTTATATATTTTTGAATTTGGTCTACCCTTTTCAGTTCCTTCATTTTGATGAGGCAGAGTCAGTCCATGGACCATAATCACTTTGCCAATACTCATCCTCATAAGGTGCCTTGCGCCTCCTCTCTGCAGAATGCAAAGCAAATCAGACCCATGATGAATTTGCAGGCACCCATCCAATCATCATGGCTTGCCTTAATGGAACTGAGAGTATCACTGTTCTATAAATACAAGAAGATGGATGTTTGTAGCAGCCTAACTAGAAATGGTGGATGCACTGAGTAATAATAAATCTGTCTATCCAGCCTGTCTTACTTATTTGTTAAATGAAATTCAAGTGTTTTAGTTTAAGTGTTCCTGAATCGATTGGAATGTATTTGTTCAAGTGTTTTAGTTTAAGTGTTCCTGAATCGATTGGAATGTATTTGTTCAAGTGTTTTAGTTTAAGTGTTCCTGAATCGATTGGAATGTATTTGTTCAAGTGTTTTAGTTTAAGTGTTTCTGAATCGATTGGAATGTATTTGTTCAAGTGTTTTAGTTTAAGTGTTCCTGAATCGATTGGAATGTATTTGTTCAAGTGTTTTAGTTTAAGTGTTCCTGAATCGATTGGAATGTATTTGTTCAAGTGTTTTAGTTTAAGTGTTCCTGAATCGATTGGAATGTATTTGTTCAAGTGTTTTAGTTTAAGTGTTCCTGAATCGATTGGAATGTATTTGTTCAAGTGTTTTAGTTTAAGTGTTCCTGAATCGATTGGAATGTATTTGTTCAAGTGTTTTAGTTTAAGTGTTCCTGAATCGATTGGAATGTATTTGATTTGTGGAGCTGGAGGCAATCAAGGAGGGTTGTATTGTTAAAAGCATGGAATGGTGCAGTATAATGTTATAGCTTGAGCTCTGTCTTGGTACATAAGGGTCTTTAGTCCAGAGTTTGTTTTTTTTTAGCTGGAAATCTCCAGGATCTTTCTAGTTGTGTGATGTGTTTGGATAGATACACACTAATAGCATTATTATATTTTGTATTTCGTCTAATCAGGGCAAAGTGTGAAATGATAAATTCTTCTGCACCATACGAAATATGTGTTTAATGTTTAATTGAGCTAGATAGAAGGATATCTGTACTACTGTTACTATGTGGAGGTCAAAAGGTAGGGAGTGGCCTATAAAGGTACAGAGATCTCTGATTCTATATATCTGGAGTCAGGCATCCGTCTCAACCTCTTAGAAGAAGAAATCCGGACAAAGCCATAAATAAAAGCGGGGCAAAGCCCCAAAAATAGGGACTTTTTTTAAACATTGCTCTTGCAAACTTAGAAAGTTGATGGAAGAACAGGTTTTGCAGTAGCATGAATTTTCTTAAGGGTATGAAGTCTGAAACTCAAATGTCTGCCATTATTTTCTAACTTCAGTCTTTAATGGTTAGCCACTAATTTGCCAAAAAAGCACAATTTTATGAAAAATGGACAAAAGATATGAGGCAAAAATCTGCACAGTTGAACGGTATGGAGTCAGGTGTTGTCTGTACTGTAGGTTGCTGCTGATATTGATGATTGATTGATTGATTGATTGATTGATTGATTGATTGATTGATTGATTGATTGATGCACTTGTTAACTGGGATAAAGCGGTCCATTTGGACTATTTGGAGGCTCAGCCTAGGCTTTCCAACCAGATAAAATTGGAGACGAGGTAATATAAAAAGTTGGTTACTACAGTCATTTTTATTAAGAAAACAATAATACAATCAAGAATACTAAAACAACTGTACTCTTAATCAGTACGAAGCTGGTAAGAGGTTGTTAAACTTCTTAATGTATGCATACATACACTAGTAAAGGCATTTATACTGCATAATGAATATCCTACTACACTATGAAGTCTAGAAAAGGAATACTATTTTTGCACTAGATAATGAATGTTCTATAAAACTTTTAAAACTAGTAAACTAGTAAACATATACTATTTTACATCAGGAAGAGAACGGTAGTAGGGGAAGGATTTCTGGATGCAAGAGCTGAAAAGGGAAAGCAGAGAAGCATTGTGACTGAGAGGGGAAAAAGTTGAAAGCTGGGTGAACAATCTTTTAAGGGAGTGAACTGTGTCTTAAGAAGTGGATGAAGAAGGGGGGCAGAGTGGGGAAGTCAATGAAGAGGAGCTTTGTGGAGGATAGCAATAAACTTGTTAGAGCTATATTTGTTATCTGGGGTAGTCCTGGTACCACTGCCTGTCAAACAGTGGACACACTGTCTCTACAAAGTCAAAGGAAATCTAAAGAGCTTTAGGTGTATATACAGAAACAAACAGGGTTTTCCTAACTACCCAATGTACTCAGACTGAGGGGGTTCATACCCAAACTTTAACCCACCCATGCTGCTAGAAACTGACCTAAATAACCATTTTCTCCCACACCCCCATGCACTTTCACCATGCCACCTGTGCTTGGTGAAATTGTGGAAACTGGACTCATGCCTGATGAGACATACATTTATGCAACTGAATCAGTTGCAGTGGTGAGATCTTTGTTTTGTTTTTAATCATGACCTTTTGCCCTTGCACCTTTTCAGTAAGAAGAATAGGGTGACACACTAGAGTAGGAGACCTTGCAATACTGGTGGAAATTCAGATTTGGAATGAAAGTTGGGTGCTACCTTAGGGAACACAGCATCACTCTCAAACCATTCCTTATTACAAACAGTGGTTTGCAACATGATGACAGTATATAGGAGTAGGTCTCCACCTCATAGTTCATAGGTTCATATGTTCATAGGTAGGTACTAGGCTATCTGCCCGAGGGCATTTAAAAGCCTAGCCTGAGTGTGTCAGCTTTCGCCGCCCCATTGATTAATTAACTGAGCCTCTGTCAAGAACAGCCAGGGAAGTGATTCCAGGGGTGTATTTTCTGTTACCCATCCACTCGTCAAGGTTTATCTTGAAGAGTGTTAGGGAGGGACTCTGCCTAATGTAGTTAGGAATTTTGTTCCAAAGCATGGGGAGTCTCTGTTTCAGGAATCTAGCCCTCCAGCATGTTCTATTTATTGCTGTGGTGAGGTTTAGCTCACTAGAGCGAATAGCTCACTGTGACTTGGATTTCTTTAGGTGGAGCATGTCCATCAATTCTGAGTTGGACATGGCTTTGTAAGTCAGGCAGAGATCACCTCTGAGTAAGCGATATGCCACTGAGTACAGCCGGAGTTTTTCCAGTTGGGCTGCATAGAACATATGTTTGAGGCCAGTAATCCTCTTGGTGAGGTACTTTTGTGGTCTTTCCAGCTGTTGGAAGTGTCTTGTGAGATACATCCCAAATGGGGCATTGTACTCTATGATGGGCCTGATGAGTGATGAGTAGAGGGGCACTATAACCTCTTTATTTCTAGATGCAAACCCTTTAGTAATTAGATGGGCTACATAGAAGGATTTCCTAACTACTTTGGCAATATGATTGGCAAAGGAGAGATTACTATCTACCCGAGTCCCCAGATCTCTTATTACCTCTTCTGTATTAAGGGGGCTGCCACCTATGTGGTAATTCATGGCTGTTTTGTTTTTCCCAAACAGGATGACTATGCATTTTTTGGCATTTAGCTTGAGACCATGACTTTGACACCAGGTGTCCGTCTCAGTAAGGCCCTTTTGGAGAATGTCCATGTCAGGCAGAGAGTCAATTATGGCTGCCAGTTTGCAGTCATCAGCAAACTTGGTTAGCCATAGTCCTCCTGTGTTTGCCTGTACTTCTGAGAAGTATATGCCGAACAGTAGGGGTCCCAGGACCAAGCCTTGTGGGACACCACTTGTGACTGGTTTAGAGTCGGACCTGGAGCCTGCTATTCTTACCATGTGAGTTCTGTCTGTAAGCCAGTTGGCAACCCATCTCGTGACGTAGGGGTTTATGTTCAGACTGGTGAGTTTTTCTATAATTCCTGATTGGGGAATGGTGTCAAAAGCCTTGGCGAGGTCAAGATAGGCTGTGTGAACCACCTTCCTCTCATCTATGGCCTTGGTGACTGTCTCAAAGAAGTCAACCAGGTTTAGTAGGCATGATCTGCCCTTAACAAAGCTGAACTGGGTCGGGTCAAGTGTTTGGAGGTTCCCAATGTCTTTGTTAATGAGTTCCATGATGATGCACTCCATAGCCTTCCAGACCAGGCTAGTCAGGCTTATGGGGCAATAGTTACCAGGGTCAGTTGTGGCCTCTCCTTTGTGGAGTGGAATAACCATTGCTGTGCGCCATTCTATGGGAACATAGCCTGTGGAGAGGCTGAGGTTGAACAGTGTGTTTAGGTGGGGGGTTAGTTCATTCTGTAGTTCGTGCAAGACGCAGCCTGGGACACCATCTGGCCCCATTGATGCTGTGCTTTTGGCTTTTGAAAGGGCTGTTTTCACCTGTGCGTCTGTGATTTCCAGGACAGTACACTTTTCCAGTATTGTTGTGGGCCCTTTTGGGGGTGAGAGGGTGTTGAAGCCTGCACTGAATCTATCTGCCAGGATGTTGGCAATATCAGTAGGTTCTGTATATTTTGTGCTATTTTGCACTAGCTCAGAGCATATCTGTGAGTTGCCACTTAGATTCTTGACATAGCTAAAGAAGGCTTTGTGGTTATCTTTCGAATCCTTGGCTATATTTCTTTCGAAGTTTGCCTTGGATGATTTTATGAGGGACCTTAGTTTCTTACTGATACTGATCAGGGATGTCTTTGTTTTTTTCTGAACTAGTTTCCTCCTTCGATTGTATAGCCTGTTTATGGCAGGGGTCCACCAGACTGGTTTCCTTCTCTTAGGGGAGTGAGTCTTGGTTTTGCTAGGGATGGCACAATCCATGCATCCTTGTAGGTGCTTATAGAGTGCATTTGTAAAGGTTTCTGCATCTTGGACACTGTTATCCTTTAGCGTGGGGGCTGCGAAACTTACCACCTCTGTCTTAAGTGAGGTGAAGTTTTCTATAGAAAAGTTTTCAATGAGGTTTCCTTGGTTGGGGGTGGTGTTGTGGTGTGGACATCCAGAGTGATTAGTTTATGGTCTGATCTAACCAGTGACGGGTTGACCTCCGGTGTGGAACACCTGTAGCCCATGTTGGTGATGACCAGGTCCAATATGTTTTCACCCCTGGTAGGGGAGTTTACCAGCTGATCCAGGGCATTTGAGTTGATAAATTCCAGGAAGCGCTGGACCTGGGAGTTTGTACTTGAGTGGTTTTCCCAGTTAACAGTAGGGTAATTGAAATCACCCAATATCAGGGTGTTCGGTAGGACCTTCATGTTTTCCAGTGTCTCCAGAAAGGTGGAGTGGTGGTCCTGGGTCATGGAGGGTGATCTGTAGCAGGCCACAATTTGCACTGCAGATTTGCTTGATGTTAGTTGCACATGGATGATCTCAGAGGTATCATGCTGCGCCACTAACCTAGAGGTGTAGGTATCCTTGATGAATATGGATACACCCCCTCCTTTTGTGTTTCGGTCCATGTTCTGTGGCCGAAATGTGTGGTATGAGTTGTAGACCGGTAGTGCTGGAGTGCTCTGTGGAGCCCTGAACCAAGTTTCAGTTACTGCATAGATGTCGACGTTCTCCATACTGAGGAGTGCTTCAAGCACGTGCATTTTGAGATTTAAACTCCTGGCATTGAGTAGCATAACACTCATTTTTTTATTTGTGCTGTTTACGGAGGTGGGTTTGACTTTTGAGTCTTGCCTAAAAAAAAGGCACTATGGGGGTAGCAAGAGCCTTGGCCAGTATTCAAAAGCCTAGGGGTGACAGGTGTAAGTCGTCTCTTGCAAAGCAACGAGGCTTGTCGAGCATGTCGTCCCAGGTTGACAGACACTGGATCCCCTTTGAATGACACCAGAAGCTTAGCTAGTTGTTGAAATTGGTATTTTTTTCTTTATACTGCAATATCATTCTTGGTGAGTGCAGGATGCTACTCAGGGTCAGGGTCATTCCTGCCTGGGCTACATGATCAGAGAGCTCTTCCATGTCTCTTTTCATGTAGTCCAGGGAGGTACATCTCAGGTCATTCACACCAACATGAACAATGACAGAGTCATATTTTTACTTGCTCTGGAGTGACCTGAGTGCTTGTGGTATGTGGCGGATTCTGGCTGCCGACAGGCAGATAACAGTAACCTTCTCCTTGTTCCTTGTCCAGCCTAGTGAGTGGGATGTCAGTGTGCCTGACTATAGAGTCACCTATTACTAGTGTGTTAGGTATGTTATTTCGCCTTAAGGGCTGCAATTGTGCGGCACACTGATTTTGTGTTTTATGTGTTATCTGGTTTGTGATGGAAGGTGCAGGTTTTTTGGGTGTCTGCTTTGGAGGTCTCTGATGCTTTTGCAGGTTTTTATTTAGAGCCTCCGAGTATGATTTCATGTATTTATGTGTATTTTTTGCCAGTGCTGGTTTAGTATGTCTATGTGAGGCTGGAGGTGTGGTGCAAGTGTTAACCTTCTCCTCATGACTGCCTGTTCCAGTCTTGGGAGGAGAGAGCTTAGCCTCCAATTTAGCTATATAATTGCATCTCTTGCATATGTTAATGTTTTGTGGTAGGAGGAGAGGGTTGTCTGTGTACATGAGGCAGTTGTAACATTGTTTCAGGATACCAAGGATCACCAACTAGACTGGAGAGTATGCCTGAAATTGCCCTTGGTCATGCCTGAATAATAGGGTGAGCTGCTTAGTCACTTGGTTGGTGAGGGGTGAATAATGAGCCTTGCCCTGCTGGGTAATCAAGTGTCGGGGTATTTTAGTGCTTGCTATTAGGTCTGAGCAAGTGCTGGACTGTAGGATGTTTTTTAAGTGCTTAGGTTGAGAGTTAGACTACTTTCAAGTGAAAAACTGAAGAGGAGACTTGGTGGAGCTGGGAATAATTTAGCCCTAGCTAACTGGCACTGCCCGGATGTGCAAAACTGTGCAAATGCATTTTTTACAGAAGGGAAATGAAAGAGATAGAAATTAGCCCAGAATGACCTATAAACTACTAACTTCTGGGCTGGAACCACTTCTCCAGGGACAGATGGCTGCTCAAAGCTCCCTCTCTCACAGGTGAACAGAGAAACCTCCTTCTATTCAAGTAAGGTATGGGCAACTCAGAAACTTGCAACACAGCCCTGAATTCAGCACTAGCCTAAAAACTGGACTATACTAGCTTAGAAAGGCAGGAAACAAGGAAAACTTTTTTTTTAAAAGATAAGGTAAAAACAGTAAAAAATACACTTAAAACAGCTTTAAGCAACTACAAACAGTAAAAAATGCACATAAAACAGCTTTAGATGATTACAAGCAATCAGAAAAGGCTTTTAAACAAATTACCCAATTAGCCAGTAAAAAATCTCAAAACTGAGCCCTGTTCCTGTAGTCTTCAATCAGACAAGTTCTAACTGCACACTCCTGCCACTGGGGTGCAGGGGAACCTTCTCCAAAAAAGAAGGCCTAGATTAGTGCTCAAGTTATACAAACAAAGCTAGATTCAGCAGGCCTGAATCTAGTTTATGCGACAGCAAACAAGGCACACCAATTTCAGTAAGAAACAGTTCAAATATGCAGGCACTATAAGCCTCTAACCAGAAATTCCCAGCTCAGAAGGGTAGAGTCCAGCCTATCCTCCCACAAGAGTGCAGACCGCAAACCTTTTTAATGTAAAATGACTGGCCTGAAGCCCAAGTACTTAAACCAGAACTAATACACTTTTAGAATAACAGACACTGAGCCTTCAATCAGCAGTTCCCAACTGAGAGGGATGTAATCTACCTGTCCTGCCACAACAGTGCAGACCACAAACCTTCTTAATGTAAAACAGCTGGTCTGAAACCCAAGTGCATAAACCAAAAGGCTTAGAATGAGTTACACGAAGCAGTAATAAATACAATTGAGTACTTTTAAGATGACGCAAAAGCAAAATAAAGTAGGAATAAACACAAATACAGTGAAAGCAGATGAATAAAGTGCGATTTTTTTTTGAGTGAGCAAATGAGATGGGCACAGGAGGAGTATCCAAATTCAAATTTACAAGAGGGGCAGGCAGTTTCAAAGCCACCAAGATTAACACCAAAACAAAAGCAAGGAGGGTGGGTAGGGAACTAACTGAAAAAAAAAAAACAGAGCCACAACTTCCAGCTAGATAGTATTCAATGCAACACAAATAAATCAATTTAAATGCTGTATTATTTGAAAAAAGTGCAGATAAAGATTTATTAAACTCACTTTATACATCCAGTTGATTGCAGGTAAGTTTTAGCCGGCCAAAGCTCAGAGTTTAAGCATAAAATAATCCAAAATATACCACTTATATAAGGCAAAAACCAAATATCAATGAAGTGAAACTTCCCCCACTTATCACTGGCTACGCAGGAATTCTAACTAGGACTAAATTCTAACAAGCATTACCTGAAAAAAAAGAGCCATAACTTCCAGCTAGATAGTATTCAATGCAACACAAATAAATCAATTTAAATGCTGTATTATTTGAAAAAAGTGCAGATAAAGATTTACTTAAATTCACTTATACGCCCAGTTGATTGCAGGTAGGTCTTAGCCAGCCAAAGTTCAGAGTTTAAGCTCAGAGCTCAGGCTCAGGCTCAGAGTAAAGCCTGTGATTCCTTGTACAGCACTGCCTCCCACAGAATGCTTGGTATTCACTACATTATGGCCCAGTCTGGCATTCCTGGTAAGTAAGTAAATAAGTAAACAGATAAATAAATAATGACTAGAGAAGTTGGCAATGCCAGTCAGAGAGGGCATTGTGATGCATATCATACAAAGCTGCGATATTCACACAGTATGGGGCTCTGCCATAGAAGCTACTAGGAACAATGTGAATGACTCACACCCAAAATAATATTTTTGACAAATACAAATGTGTACCATGTTTTTTTCTTACCTGTGGCTCCATCACTGTTCTGGGTGTCTCTTATGGGAAGGCTGGTAGACATACCTCTCAACTTTACAGATTTTCGCAGAATGTCCTTTGGGCTGTTCCTCATAAAATATGTGGTTTTCTAGCAAATCAGTGAGGAATGAAGTCTTAAATAACGACAGTCATTTGAGCTTCAGACTTCATATCCTTCAGTAAAATGCATGGTAACACAAAACCTTTTATTCTAACAACTTTCTAATTTTATAAGCGTACTATTTAAAATTTGTACCTATTTTAGGGCCTTTGTCCCCCCATTATTTTTGGCTTTGTCCAGATTCTTGTGCTAAGAGGTTAAAAGGTATGCTTGTAGAATGATGGAATACGCAGGACAGGCATGACCAAAAGAAATTAAGAAGCTACTTTTCTGTACAGACATTTATTTGGACCGTGTAAAGTATTTGTCCATTTCTTCACCCTCATTATTTTATAAATATACAATGGAATGTTGTGCATGGCCAAGACTTGCACATATGCGAGCTAGGCAGTGGCTAGGGTGTTGCTGTTGTTTCTGCAGCAAGTGGGGCTTTTTAGATAGTTATTTTCTTAATGTAAAGATGCTTGGAGTTTCTTTATATAAGAAAATAAATAAATATACGGTGCAGAGTGCCTTCAGGAGGAAGAGTGATGGCTTAGTGAGTTTGTTGGCCTCCTGCTCCATCCCACCCATGCTCTACCTAGATAACAAATCAGGTAGAAAGTGGGCAGGACAAAGTGAGAAATCAACAAATCTGAATGTGGATTGACTCAAACAGACAGCTGTGTTATCTGCAATAGTATTAGTCAAGTTTCACTCTTTTATTTGAAATATGATTAATGGCAGGGAACCAAATGTCCCAGAACAGCTGTTCCCTATTTTGCAGAACTTGTCTGATTAAATTCAGTACATTTGCCATGCTGTCCCTAGTCTTTTCTTTTTTAATTTATTTTCTGGTAAATCACTGAGGACTGCAGTCAGTCAAAATGCCAGACATTAAAGTTCCGTGTTGAAAAATTCTTGTTAATGCAAAACCTGCTGTCTTATGTCTTTTGGCTTTTCCTGGTTAGGGGTCGCCACAGCGTAACTCCGGTCTGCTAATGATTGGTAGCGAATTTTTACGGTGCCGAGTTGCCAGCCCGATGCCCAACCTTCAAAGAAGGCGCACCCATTCACACACGCACCTACCTTCATGTCTTTAACTTCACTCAACCATCGGGAGGACATGCAGACTCCACACAAAAGGCGCTCCAGCCGAGAAATGAACGGGAGAACCTCTTGCTGTGAGGTGACAACGCTAACCGCTGCACCACCGCAGCCTCAAAACCTGCTGTACTGTTTACTAAATTAATTGGATGGAAAAAATGCTGGCCTGTCTATGAAAGAATATGACTAACAGTTTCTCCTTACTCCTTAGTTTGACTTTGAGGATTTGATTTGTTTTGTGAAATATATCTCTCAACTGTTCAGTGTTACACAAAAAGTATAAACCATTGCCATTTTTGTTGGTTCTCCATAATATTTGTGGTTTTCTGGCAAAAGGTTGAGGACTGAAGTCCCCAAATAATGGCAGGTATTTGACTTTCAGACTTCCTATTCTTCACAAGTTGCATGCTAAAGCAAAACATTTTATTCTAGCAGGACTTTAAATTTATAAGAATCTTCCCCTGAATTTGGGCCTTTGACCGCCTGTTTCTGAATCATTGTGTTAAGAGATTGAGAAGTATGGAAGCAACTTGCAACACTTGAACGTGTAGTCACTTTCCCATTGAACAAAGCTTAAATACAAATGATGACTTCCATTTTTATCAAAATCAAACATCTGAACTGCACACAGTGCTGGGTGGGGGAAGGGAGCTGTCTGTAGAAAATAACTTACCCACTTGTCTTCTCATTTAAACAGTCACAATCTGGCTATGCAGGATTAGTATACATTTTCAGGCTTAGTGTAATGTATGCAAAGCAACTTCGAATACTTTTAATATGTGGCAACTGTTTGCATGGAGACTGCACATAAAGTGATTTTAACTGTTTTGTGGGGAGTTAGGGATTTTCATATGAAAGTATGTGTGATTCTCTTGTCATTTTTGTTAGTGTAAGCAGTCATTTTTCAAAAAATAAGGTATAAAATGCACCACAGAGCATCAATACCTTCAGAGCTTCCTGTGGCATTCAGAGCTTCCGAGGGCCTGGTGGGGCAGCCCTGTCCAAGGCTGTATAAGTGGATTTTGACACAGGCCTAGTAGTGGCCTCTGATCTCAACTCCACTTAGGTAAAACCAGCTCTGCTCAGAGGGCTGCACAGAAGGTCACTGTAGCTTGTGAGGGGCCTAGGGACAATGTCATTATTTATTTAACTTTCTTCCAAGGCACAGAAATAATTACAAGTCATTACAACTTTTGTTGATCTATGAACAGTATAGCAGTTATTTCTTTAAATTTCCTCATAAACTTCACAGGTATGAGCAGCAGGTCACTATAGCATTATCTGTTTGACATTTCGGGACTTGCTAGACTGAGTCTCAAAACATGGAGATTGACTGGCCAAAAATATGGACTTACATATGCTCAGTCCAAGGAGGACCTTTCTCTCACTATTCCCTTTCTCTGAGGTATGGCGATCTCGTACATTGTGTGTGTGTGTGTGTGTGTGTGTGTGTGTGTGTGTGTGTGTGTGTGTGTGTGTGTATACATATATATATATATATATATATATATATAGTGTGTGTGTGTGTGTGTGTGTGTGTGTGTGTGTGTATACATATATATATATATATATATATATATATATATAGTGTGTGTGTGTGTGTGTGTGTGTATACATATATATATATATATATATATAGTGTGTGTGTGTGTGTGTGTGTGTATACATATATATAAATATATATATATATATATATATATATATATATATATATATAGATGCAAAAACAGAAATTTAAGGAGAAGACTGATGTTCAAGATTTGCTTTTCCCCTGTATTTCCTGTCTTTTTTCCCTACAAGTTAGCAAATGCTATTTATATATGTCTGAAAATAGTAAATTGAAATATGTTGTGTTTTTTTTCCCAAGTTTCTTTCCAGCCTGACATCAGAGAGATACACAAATGATGGTTATCTTTTGGTCTTTGAGGGTAAGGATGAAGACATATGCAATGCATTTATGTATGAGAGCAGCAATTTGAAATATATGATTGTAGTAATTTTTGCTTCCACTTTCATCCAAATTTAACACCAGCGGGGTGATTATCTTTTGAGGAGGGGATTGGGAGGCAGGTTTTATACCCAGAAATGATTTATGCACCCTCACAAGCATTTTGTCTTCTCAGTTTATTGTGAATGGTTATTTTGTTAGCTTTGACCATTAAAACCTTGGATATATTTCTGTCTTGAAATAAAATATGAGTGAACTTCTTTCCTTATTTACAACTTTTGTTCAGGCCATCCTTAGAACAAAAGGTTGGAAGAACACTTTAAAATGCATCTCATAGCATCTAGAACTCCTAACCCCCCCCCCCGACTCTAGGGATTTATTTCCTCCACAGTTAATGCAGTGTAGTCTTAGTTCAGGTATGTTGAAAGGATGCAGGAAAAAGCAAAACTAAAGAGTAATACTGAATTTCTTTTCTTAATCATGATTTTTGTTCACGACATAGTTGGATGTAAAAGGCTGCTTAAAAAAACTCTATAAATTCTCCTCACAACATGTTGAAACTCCATGGCTTCGGGGGGGGGGGGGTGTTGGAGATAGCAACACCCAGAACTCTGGTTTATTGCATTTACTTCCTCCACAGTTATTACAGTCTGGTCTTGGTCATTTAGGGTATGTTACAAGGATGCAGGAATCCTCGGCTTAATGCAGTTATTTTATGTTTTTGTTTTTTTTGGTCTCTTCAGACCTATCTTTACTGGCCTTGCCACCATTGCCCAATGTCCACTCTGGGTCTCTTAGCTACTTTCCAACCCGCTGGCCTTAGTCCATTTTTGCTGGAGCTTGTCACATATCCTAAGGGTGGCCTGGAGGTTTGGCTCATCTGTGCTTCTATTGGGAGGGGGATTTTTAATGAATGGTCTACCCACTCTGTTTTCCTACCCCCCCAATGCTCATTGATTATGTCGAAGGGCAACTCCCCTCTTTGGATCGTACCACACCGTAGAGAGCATATCATTGAGCATCCTCCCAGTTTGGATGGGCACACCCACTCCTCAACTTGCCGCTGCGTCAATCACCCGTGCCTCTGACAGAACCAGTGTCAGCTGGGCCATAGTCAGGACGTTGTCCCTCTATGCCACCGAGTCATCACAATGCAGTTATTTTCATCACCATTATTACAGTATAGTCCTGATCACTTAGGGTGTGTTGAAAGAAAGCAGGAAAAAGCAAAGTGGAAGAGTAACACTGATGTTTTTTTTTTCTTAATCATGGTTTACATATAGGCCATTACTGGATAAAAAAGATTGTTTAAGAAAACTCTAAACTGCTCCTCAGAACAGCTAGAACTCCCATCGCTTCAGGGGACTGAATTGCCCCCAAACCAACATCTTAATGCAGTAATTTCCACCCCAATTATTAGAGTTCAGTCAGTAGGGCTGCAGTTGTTCAAGTGTCCATACCGGCCATGGGAGAACCATCAACTTTTGGCACAGGACTTTCTCCTGGAGGTTCTTGCCAGGGTGGCCGGGGTAAGAAACCTGTTTTGCAGGCTGAAGTGTCATCCTTCAGTTGATGTCCTTCTAGAGATGTTATTAGAAATAAGGAAAGGAAAGGTTGGACATATTTCATCTAAAGACAGTGGGTCTGTTAATAAAGATGAATAACTTACCTTGCAGGCTTTGAAATCCTGAGATTGTTTTATCAGAGCATTCTGATAGACAGGGACAAGGCTTCTTCTGCATTTTCCTCACTTTGCTTCTGAGGAGTTTCTTTCCTACAATATCTTACAAGTGGATAGGCCACATTCTACACCTGTTCCTCCTAATATTCCAGCTTTGGAGGGTGTTTTTTATTTTGTCTGCAATAATCCTAAGAGTCAATCTTCAGTCTGTAAAAAGGCAAAGAGAACCTTAGGTCCAGCCTAGCAGTTATTTCTATTTCTTCTCCCATGGCTAATAAAGCTCTGATCAATGCCAGTCCTTTACTTTGGGACAATAATGGTAAAACCCATTGAATGGCTTCTTAAGAGAGTTTTCTATTCTTCATCTCCAGCACGCAGATTCCTGTATTACCAGGCTAATATGCTGACGTACAGTCTGACTTATGTGGGCAGTTTGAGGAATTTTTCTGCCACAGTTCTGTCAGAAGGTAGGCCCTTTCCGAGTACTGTTGTTGCTGTTCTTTCACAAGTGTCTAAACCCTCATTACAGAGTGTGGATGACTGTACTGACTCTGTGTCCAGGGCCACTGCTAACATGGTGACACATTTTGTCTGGGTAAACAATCAGAAGTTTTCAGAAGCAGTAAAAGCTGATATTTTAAGTTCTCCCTTGGATACGGAGGTTTTGTTTGGTCCTTCTGCTACTCAGGTACTCAAACAGTTTGATGAAAGAGACAAATTGATCCAGGGAATTACTTAGATTTTTCAGCCCCCTCTTTTTCAAAATTTTCCAAAACTCCTTGTTCTTTTTTCAAAAAGCAAAAGAAACCAGCCCAGCAAACTTCCAGAGCAAACAGGGATCAAAAATGAAGTGGCAAGAGGATCCAACAAAAATCAGGGATCCTTCCAGAAAAGGGAAATGCCTGTTCTTCAGAATGACTATGCCTGTAGGATTCAGTTTGATACCTTTCTGCACCTTGTTTCCAAGGATGTGCAGCAGGTACCAGAGGAGACAAGAAAACCTGCTACTAGGAAACGTTATGTTAGATGGTGGAAGACATTTTCTAGTTGGCGCTGCACTAATAACCAGGGAGCATTCAAGTATTATGTACTACTGATGCTCAAGTATCGGTGTGTTATTAGCCTCTGGTCTGTCTTACTTCTTTAGCAAGGGGTATTTGTTGGCCATTTCAGCATATCTGCCCATGGATCCTCCACTTTCTTTTTAGACTTGGCTCATGCTGTCCTACAAAGAGGTTTTTTTTTCCAGATAAGACCAGCTAGTAAACAGGTGGCACTAATTTGGCTCTATACTTTGTGCCATTAAAGTTAATTCTGTTTACCTTTGAACCACTGTTCTGACTGTTTTGGTTCATTATTTTGTAGACTGTTTTGCTTATTACTGTGACATCTGCAAGCATAGCTCTCAACGTATCAGGGACAAATCCAGAAATAATCGGGGAACAATCTGAGACACTTTGAAACTATTAGTACTATTAACTTGAGACATTGATAGAATAAAATAATGTAAACTAATATTGATTTTCTGAAGTAAAAAAAAGTCTATAATGCTAATCATTGTTATTATTTATTAAATGTAATTCACTACCTTTTCTCCAGAAATGTGACCAGTTTTAGGAGGGATTAAGACAGACAGAGCTAAATCTGAGTCAAAATCAGGGGCAGTTGAAAGGTATTTCTTAAAGAGTGTATCCCATTTGCAAACTGTGTACTTTCTGTTCTTTTTCTGTCACACTCTGATTATTCTTACTGCTCCATCAGCAGTAAGGCTTCCTGTCCTGTTCACCTTTGGACGTCTCCCATAGTTGTTGAGCCCTTTTCCCATATAACAGTAGGACCCACCACAGCAACAAACTGAAAGAGACATGCATGTAAAAAGCTTATAAGTAAATGACCAACACTGCTCCAGACCTTATAATAAAATGCATTCACTGCATCTGTTTCCATCTTCAGTAAACCCAAACAACCAAGTAACTATGCTGTAGAAAATATTTAAAAAAGTCCACTGCTGAGGCTGCCTGCAAAGTGAAAGTGAACCATATAGACAAAAAAAAAAAAAAAACAGTAGCTCATATAAGCACTACTTCACTACATTTCAAAGTGAAGTGATAAAGCTTTCTTGTCAGCATGGGTCTGCAAATAAAAGGAGCACACAGAGAAAACATTAAGTGTTAAATTACCCTTCCCACAAGGTACTGAAACCTGAGCTCTCAGACGAAATCTGCATGAATGTAAAGAATAGGGTCACATGACCTACCATATGAATCAAAACAATCAGACCAGCGGAGAATCTTGGCACTCTTGCTAAGGCTAGTGCAAGTTTCGTAAAGTGTGCTCTTCTTGTGTGCCATAGGGACTGGAGTAGTCCTTTTCAGCTGTAGGCATCCAAATAGTTAAAAAGCTCAGGGTAATGAAGACTCTGTGCATGCGTAAGTACACTTTGGCAACTTTACAAAGTCTGATTTTTTTTAAATCCTCCTAGAGTGAATATGTGAACCAAAAGGACTTCAGTGCAGAACAGTATAATTGCTTGCATCTACTTTTCCTTCTTTGGATTTTTTCCCTACGAAGAAAAGAAAGTTTTAGTTCACCTTGTAAATATTATTCATATTCTTAGACCATGGCTATATTGACTTTATTAGTACCTTGTTTTCTCCATCTGTTTGACTTTGTGGAACTACAGCATGCAAATGTCCCCGGGCGATGGAAGCAAAGAATCCAGTGGGAAGACAATGGTCGGGTCCATAGTTTGTTCAGTACTGGTTCTGAGTATCAGCCTGCCCAACAGGAGGCACAAAATGTGTATTTAACCTCTAACCGGCGCAGGTTTGAGTCCCCGTTGTCTCTGGTACCTACAGTAGGCACTATTACCTCAACATCATCATCATCTCGACCATCTACTGGTATGAACAGATTGTCAGGGCCACGCCAAGCTCTCACATCAGTACTGCATAACACTAGGGAACAAGAGGTGGTCAGCGGTTCTTCAGTTGGCATCCAGCGGTCACCAGGTGCTCATGGGGTTCTCATAACAGCGAGGCAGACAGGAAATGAGTTGTATGGAAGTGGGGCTCTACCTTCAGGTTCCCAGCAAAACCCATCTTTAGGTGGAACGAATGCTAGGCGCAGTGATGGGGTTCGTTCTGCTGGCACACCAAGGGGTGGTGGGGATCGCCGTTTCAACATAACACATGAGAACACGGGGCGTCAAAGTAGAACAGAATCTGCAAGAGGGCGCAGTGTGGTGCCACCTATGAACAGTGTACCAGAGAGGCGCCTCAGCCAGCCAGTGGGAGGCAGAATCCCTGCAGGGGGCAGCAGCACCCGGGGCTTGGAGATAGACACTCATGCACTGAATGAAGAGAATCTCATTTACCCAGTACAGCGGGCACTGCCAAACCCAGATGGCAGTAGAGATTTGATTACAACTGGTACTCAGGGCACCAACCCACTGAACCCCGAAGAAATGGCTGGAGATGATCCTCGAAATCCTTACAAAAACAGGAACTCGGTGCTTTACAATATTTACCCTCAGGGGAGGTCAAGGCCATCAGGGACAAGGAGGCCAGGATATGGGACCAGGTATTTTCAAAATGGTAAGCCTTTATGAGTGTTTTTACATTTTAACTGCTATTTTTCCACCACAGGGTGTATTTTTTCTTCATTTTATCATGTAAGGTACACAGTTCATTGTCTGTTTTTATTCCTTTATTCAACATTTCCTTTTGTATTTTTATTTTTTAGTTCCTGGCTCATGCTCTTGTTTCCTATTACTGATGCCCTCTCATTTATTTCTTCCCCATTTGTGTTCTCTGTAAAGCAGTTCGTTCTACTTTTCTTTCCACATTTGATGTAAATTAGAGCTCCTCCTCAAAATATACACACATTTTATTCTTTTTTATTATTTTTTTTACATTGTCTTTCTCTAGTAATTTTCTCATTTTTATTTCACATTCTGTGGGATTTTCGACAAACAGTTCTTCCTTGTCATTTCATCATCTTTTTATGATTCTTTGCCATTTTTCTATTCATTAATGCAATCTTGGACATTTTTGTTCTCATATTTTTATTTATGTTTCTGTCCCTTCCATACTTCTGTTTCATATCACAGTAGAAAAATGACTTACTTTCTCTTTTTTCCCCCTTTCTTAGGTGGGATATTCATTATTTTTTATCTCAAGGGCTGTGTTCTAGTATTAGAGTTTTTCTTACTGAAAAATACATATTCTTTTAATTTTAGCTACAGACAGTCCTTTAATTTACATCTAAGCTTGGCTTTTCTTTTCTGAAACCCAGTTCATGTCAAGACTCAGGAACTGACCCATTAACTGGTAGTGCTGCTGTCTTCTGCTTACATTTTAGAACATGCCTGCAGGATGGCTGGGCTCAAATAAAGTCAGTTCTGTCAACAGAACAGGACACAGAACCCTAGCTCAGAAATGAGCTTACTGTCTAAAGTTTATTAAAGTGTTGTCCTATGAAAATAATGAACCATTAAAACATTAGCAACAGTAAACATTCATGCAATTTCTAGAAGCAATAAACAATAAAATTATGCAAATTGATAAATTAGGCCATTGAAACATAAAGCCATTTATTATTCCCTAAGCAAATGTTGAGTTTAAATGAAGTGTATACTGTCTGTCTTGAATTAAGACAGTGCAGTGAATTCTCTTTACCTTAACAAGGATCATTATATAGCACACAGCTGGAATCTGGCCATCACGGGACAAGCATTTGTTTTATGTTTTAGTCTATAAAATTTTCAACATTATTTTATGTAGAAGCAGCTGGTTTCTATTAAGAGATGTGCTCTGGGAGAAAATAAAGCTGCGAGGCTGTTACCAGGTTTACTCAAATTATTCTTCAGACTATGTAAGCATTCACTGACAACAAATGCTGTCTAAACTGTGATAAAGAAAAAAATTTTAATTTCAATAGCATGATATTTTAGTTTAATTAATTGATCTGATTGTAGTGGATGTCTTTGTAAATACTTTAGTTGTTTTGTTGAATATTATAATAATCCCTATTTTTAATTACTTGTATAAAATTGTTATGATATTTCTCTTATATGTTAAAACAATAAACCTGTTTTGAAAAAAAAAAATAAACTGTGATAAAGGACACTTTATCAGCATTTACTAGAAATTCTTATACAGCTGAAAAATTAGTCTTTGGTGCTATTACCATCTTTTATTCTGGTTATCTGTTTAAATAGCATAATTACATTTTTATGAAATGAGTTGAGTGCAAGTGATAACAATAAAATACAAACATTGCATCATGAGTAGGCATGGATGAGGAAATATGGTAACTCGTTACAGTTTCAAAAAACTACAAAGCTCATCTTGTACAGCATCATTAAACTGCAGCTGTAATTTTACAAGGCTCCTAAGTACAAAATGAAATATAAATAAATAAATAAATAGTCATGCCCTTTTGGGAACAGGACAATGAATAATGCACATGTACCATGGCATGTGACAGAAATCCAGATAAGAACTGAAGCTAGGCAGTCTAATGAGAAGGAGCTAAGGCATGTAACGAATCAGAATGTATGATGGAAATCAGACATCTGAAATTTGATTTCCAGATGCAAACAGAAGGAAACCCATGTGCTCCAAACACAGGATGAAACTGTCACCTTGAATACACAAAGTACCTAAACACATTTAAGCTTCACCTAGGTACTTTTGTACGGTTGCAGCTACTAAATATTAAAATACTTTTTTTTCAGGTTCAAGCCCCTCTACAGCTGGGCTACAATCGAAATTACCAGGGATATACCTGCAAATGTTATGCTGTGAACGGTGTACTATCCTAGTAAACAGACTTAAATAAATAAATAAAATACATCCCCTCATATGGGCCCTTTTACATGTTGCAATCCAGAGAAAGAACGATCTGGAAAAAAAAAAAAAAACAGAAGTAAGAAAAAGCTGTCTTACTTTGAGATGCTGTAATCTTAGCTTCCATAAAAAGTAATAATGCTTCAAGCTGACGCACACATCACTTTTGTATATTGCAAGTAAATAAGAAAACAATGTATTGACGTGCACACTGGCTAGTGAACAGCTAATGACAACACAATAAAGTGCACTTAGGAAAAAATGATATAAGGAAAAGAAGACGAAAATAAACTGCTATGAAGTAGGAATGATGTTTGAGTACAAAGCCTAGTTTAAACAGACTGCAGGTTAAAAGCATATCTGAGATCAGGGGCAAAACTATACTGTATGACAAGAAACAATGAGCTCCTGGCAGTGTTTGTAGAAAAACAAGGAAGTAAAGTAAGTTGTCTAAATTAATTACCCAGCTGACATTAGTGGGCAGCATTTATTTAATGAGTTAATCATATTGTAAAAGATTTAGAGGCTTGATCTTTTTGGACCTTTTTCAGACATGATCTGAGCCCCAAGGGCAACAGTAAAGGGTTTGTGCAGGTACATTTTGAAGGTGTGTCAGTCTAAGTGGTAGAACAAACACCAGTTTTGGAGCCTCAACCTACTGAAACTGTTTTTACTAAAATGAAGTTGAAGATAATGCTGAATGTTAGCTGGTTGTAGACAGTATGAAGCTTGGGAAGTGCGTGATGATGCACTAGAGATGAGGCATACTAGTAAATGCTCAGCATGTAGTAGGGCAGCATAGAGTTTGTTTTATAATAAAATGATTTATACAATGGAGTTTGGATTGCAAAAATTATGATTTTTAAGACAATTTCAGCAATTTTGCTTTATACAGGAAGTAATTATTGATCGCATAAGAAAGCAGTTTATGTGACTTCAGGTAGCAAAAAAAGATTTATATGTCAAGCTCATTTACACAAAGGGAATGGCTGTATAAAAAGTATTTCAGAATGATTTGGTATATAAAAATAATTTAAGCAAAGTGTATTAAGAAACATACAAAGTGAGTTTTAACTTGAAACTGATTTAAGCCTTGGGACGTAAACATGATCATGGCATTATAAAATTCTTACTGATGAATATGATGCTAGTAAAGGAGCAGGAAAGCATATAGATACAGCACAGCACAGCGCAGTATTCTGGTTGTGTAGTGCCTTTTTGAGAAGAATCAGATACATACTGAAAGACAAGAACCTGACTGTAAAGTTCATAGACAGAAAGTATTCAAAACAGTGGAGGGCTATTTAAAGAAATAGGTGCTAAACCACATTAGAGACTGTGCAGCTTACTTGTATAAGTAAAACTCAAAGAAAAGAAATATATATGGAATGTAAAGATTTCTCGAAAGCCGGTCAGACTGTAGACTATTAATAAATGCATAGTGCGACAGATTTCATACAATGAAAATTGGAATATGCTAAAGGTTGTTCTGTTAAATGTCAGAAGAGATATATTCAGAGAATTTTCAGTTTTGTTATTGAGCTGTAAAAATTGTGGGTATTATTAATAATACCCCTAAATTTTTCCTCAAATTCTTTCTTACTCATGTATGTTGTATATTGTTATTTTTGAAATTTTGATTATTGTATATTACTCGTGTATTGTATATTATTGAATTTTGTTTATTGGATATTGCTCGTGTATATCTTATATTGTATTGCAGAAGTTTGTTTAGTGTATTTTGGAATTCTATGTGTCACTTTTCTCTTCATGTCGCCACTGAAAAACAGGGTGTGCCCAGTCAGACCATCCCAATAAACAAATATAAATAAATAAAATAACCAGTAAGCAAACATAGAAAAGCATACATGCTTTCCTTGAGGCAAGATGTCACACAATTACTCACTGCTGATTCAAAGATAGAAACTGCTAACTATGCAGAGGAATAGTCATATTAAGAAAGTGTGCTAAGAGAAAAGTAATGCAAGGAGTGCAAGTGGTAAAAGCAAAATGCTAAAAACTGTAAAGAAAGTAGCTAAGGGTATACAATGGCCAATACAGACAATGAAATTAACTCATATGAAACAAGAAATTCCATAAAGTATGGACAAGAGAAAGTGATATTTTAGAAAGAACATAACTGAAAATGATATGTAACTTTATAAAGGTCACATGACAGGTATCCAGAGTGAAACTCAAAAGTGGAGTTAGAAACCAGAGCAGCAGTGTATATTATTTATGTCAACAATTACAAATAAATGTTTTCCGCTATACTATCAGACGTATTAGTAAATATCTATATAGGTGAATAAGAGGGAAATGGTGCAGAACTAAGGCCTCTGTGATGAAAATTGGAAAAATACAGATGCTAGACTTGTATGTATACAAATCACTGTGGCAACCTTTTGGGTAGAGTACAAGGTTGAAGCATTTACTAAAATGTGTACTTTGCCTCTGTGAGATAGAGATAAAAAAGTTAAAGCTGGAAAAATGCCACATTTGCTGTCAGGAGTGAAATTAGTTTTTGCTGAGGAAATGGGAATATTGAAATGTATAAAAGTCAGACTAGAACTATGACCAAATGCTAGCCCCAAATTACAGAAAGCTCACTTAATGTCATCTGCACTTGGTAATAAAATGAAACTAGAGTCACACAAATTGGGAAATAGAGGTGCACTGTCTAAAGTAGACTAGAGTAGGTGAGAACTGTCGATGGTTCCAACAAAAAAAGCAAATTATAAAATAGTGGCATTTGCGGGGATTCCAGGAATACTAGCAAGACAATATTTTTTGTGGTTCAGAGTTCTGAGAAAGTCGCATTGATGTGAACGGGACGAAAGAGCTTAACTTGATTTTATACTGCTTTTATTATATCTATTAAACAGCAGTAGTTTGCACTTTTGGTGGCGTCACGCCTTGTGGTCTGGCATTTTCGGAAGGAATTTGGTTCTGGTTAACATTCTAGGAGGGGTCTATTCACTTGAGTTAAATGCTGAAGAGAAGCTGCTTCACATAATGAGAGCGATGAGTTCATGGAGGGTTTTATTATTGCTGAGGATATTTACCGTGGTTGTTCTTTTGTGGCTTAGTGTCATTGTTTGCCTCCCAGTGAAAGCGTGGGGGAAGTAAAGGTAGAGTAGAACCTATGTAAATGACGTCAGGAGTGACATCTGCCAAACAGGGAAGTTGTCCATTAAAGATTCTTCCTTGGCCTCCAGTACAGTAAAAGGATTACTTGTAGTGACTGCAAGAGTTGTACAGATACCACTTTTGTTGGAAATTTCCAAAGGTTTGTAACAATTAAACACAGGTAGTTCCCAGTATGTTGACAGTCTGGGTTAGAGAAGTCATAAGTGTTGAGAACTGTGTTGAATTTCACAGGTCTGGTAATCGGTTTATCATGCTTGGTAGCTAGGGGAGTGGTGAATCACCAGACATGTGGAACAGCTGACATGTTACCTTGTACTTTACTCAGCAACATCAATAGCAAAATGTCATTCCTGCATCAGGTTTCTGATAAGAGTGAAAGGAGTTCTTCTATTTAATCAGTGAAGTAATAGGGTATTTAAATGATGTAGGCAGGTTATTTGTAAAATAGAGCACCCCAACTTCTACAAAGGTATATTATCTTTTCATGATCTGAAGCACAAGTCTGGGAACAATCACACAAAGGAGTCCTGAAGTAAAAAAGTTTTACCTTCCTTGGCCAAATCGTGTAAGTGTTCACTATATGCTCATACTGGACTGCATCAGTACTAAGAAGCCTTGGCCTCATACATCCTTTACATGGCTAAACATACCATTTTTGGCATGGCTATGGCCCACAATGCATGGCAACACTGGGATGCATCCACATTAACATTCCTAGACTTTCCGCTATGTGCCCCTGTCTAATTATACTTGTACTAGTAAGCCTATTCATCACAGTGCATTCCCATGGTGGAGCCACATAGTACACATCCACACTAGCACGTCTGGGCCTTGCACTACCTGCCCAGATGGAGTGGTGTACCGAGACTGCCATGCTGAATTTGTACTCTGCATGCCTCTTATGAATTACGTGCATTTATGTTACTTTCTTCAAAAACAGGCATTTTACAGATGCAATCTGTTGCTGCTTAGCACTTTAGAACCCTACAACTGCTCTTACAGTTCTCACCTACCAGTTTTCAGCTTTCTCTGCTCCATCTGTCTGAAGCCCTCCCTAACAATGTTAGTGAAAGACACTCCACCACCAGCACACATTCATATACAGTCACTTGCCACATGCACACCTGTCATCACTTTAAGGACTGACAGGTCACCAGTATCATATCACATCATATCATATCATATAACATCATATCATTTAAACGTGTGAAGAAAGTAGAGCACCTGGCAAATCCTATGTGTACTCCACATAGTGTCCACTCCAACTAGGAACCAGACTGGAAAACCAAGAGCTAAGTGGAGTAACACTAAATGCTGCATCACTCTGAAACCAACAGTAGTAACATTTCTTAGACAAACTGTTTCTGCTTGCTAAAATACTCAGTAACACTGGCTGCCTAAGCCAGGCAGTTATCATCAGTCCAATTCATTTGTTTTTAATTCCATTCAGTTTTTAGTTCAAAGTGAGCATTTGAAGTGAAGCATGCCAGCTTCTATAATATAAATGAAACTGGGAACAACATTGTGTTCAGAAAGATTTAAACATTCTGTTACTATTAGGTTATTTAGCCAGAAATTACAGAAAACTAAACTGTACTTCATTTCTACAATGAAGTGATTGCAAATTTCTCTGTGAAATGGTTAACATTAATAATATTTTAAAACAAATATGAATAACTTTAAAAATTGACTAATATATATATATATATATATATATATATATATATATATATATATGTATATATATATGTGTGTGTGTGTGTGTGTGTGTGAGTCTACTGTGTTTGGTCGAAGTTTCAATACTTCGAACTTAACTTATACAAAGCCACTTGTTCGAAGTACTGAAACTTTGAAAACTGACTACGGAGATCACAATGCAGCGTGGAATGAGAATATTCCCTTTTCCTCGCTATAGTGCAATCTCGGAGTTGGTATATTTAGTAGGGGGTGCTTGCCCCCCTGCAAAAGCATGTTTTTGTTATTTTTTTTTATTTGTGAGGCGATCGAGTGCCTAGATTTTAGTGAAAGTGCACTTTCTTTGAAGTGCACGTTCGCTAAAGTGGGGCTCTATTTTTCTTTTTCGGTTAAGTGAAATTTCGTTGTAAAGTAGTAGCTCCATATATATATATATATATATATATATAAATATATATATATATATTTGTGTGTGTGTGTGTGTGTGTGTGTGTGTGTGTGTGTGTGTGTGTGTGTGTGTGTGTGTGTGTGTGTGTGAAATAAAGAAGCTTCACTAAATACCTTATATTGTTTTACATTTTTGTAAATAGGCAAAATGGGAATAGCTTTATAACAAAAGAAGATAGCAGATTACTATGAGCATGCAAATTGTTCAGTTAATTATATTGTACAAAATGAGTAGTGTTTAATATGCAGATGTCTACTATATGCTGTGTAAATATCCAAACAAAAGCTGAATATTCAGATTTTGTCAGCAAATGTGAATAACCTCAAAATAGAAACCTCTAGTTTGTTTGTTTGTGTCTTTCGGCTTTTCCCGGTTAGGGGTCGCCACATCGGAACTCCGGTCCACTAATGATTGGCAGTAGAGTTTTACGTGCTGGCTTGTGGGCCTAACACACAACCTTCCATGAAGGAACACCCATTCACGCATGTCGCCACACAGAAGACGCTCTAACTGAGGATCGAACGGGCAACGTCTAACTGTGAGGCGACAATGCTACCGCAGCACTCTAGTAATGTAGTGAAAGTCCAGAAGGTGTTCAGAACACCACAACAAAAATGAGTAATAATTCATTATGACAGGGATTCATGATAACTCCTACCACATATCATGCAGTGCAGAGGTGCAGATAGCTAGCACACTATGCCTCTAAAAAGCATAGAGAAGTGTAGCATAAAACACCTTTTGCATACCTGCTACAGTGGTAACTGTGATGAAGGTTAGAGTTATGCCTGGAGTAAATTAGCACTCCAGCCTTACTCAGAAACATCGATCCTTTTACATATTACCAACAGTCCGACTGGTTACAATGACTATATGTACCTTTTGTAACCAGATGCAACACAGCAACATGCAATAAGTTCTGGGATGTACCATGTAGAAATGAGAGAAAGAGAGAGAGAGAGAAAGAGAGAGAGGGAGGGAGGCAAAGCTGGGCCACCCCCTGGATTCACTAAAAGAATAACTTAATGCATTCCTCAGGGAGCAAAAGTTGTGGTCACAGCTGTTGGCTGTCTTTATTAACATTATGGGGTGTAGCCAGCCTCAGCGTTTTACAACATTTGTAGTCAAAAGTTATATATTTATGGGATATAACATGCTTGAATGCACGTTTGCATTTTTATGTGTAGCATGCTTATTTTTTGTTGTGTTTTTCTTACTTCCCAAATGTGGATGTCAAATTTAAGTTCATCATTGATCTTTGGTCTTTGTAGTTTAGTTTGAAGACAACTGCAATAGTAATGCAATTTGTTTAGATGCTGGAGAAGTTAGGTTTGATATTAAAAAGGGATTTAGAGGTAAAGAGCATAATTTTAGTTTCCTTAATATTAAGCATAGGATTTGAACCTTTGAGCCAAAGAGATATAAAGTTGTTTTGCAAGAGACTTTGCAGTTCAGAAATTGATTTGGCATTGCGGATTATTGCAGAATCATCTACATATTGGAAACTGGAGACAATGGAATGCAAGGGGAGATCATTTATGAAGATATTGAATAGAAGAGGTCCAAGAATGGAGCTCTATGGTACTCCAACAGACAGAGAAATAAATCAGGATGTGGCCTGCTGCCATTTGACATTTTGAGGGCAGGAGGGGAACAGTAGGAGAAATGCAGATGAGAGCTCTCAGGCAGAGAGTTTGTCTATTTAACCTAGAGAAATGTGCTTATACTCGATATTTCTGAAGAAATTTTATAGGCAACGCACAGAATGTCAGCTAAAACCTATCAAACCGTAAATCAACAAATGGAAAAAAAATCACCAAAACATGGCTTTGCCACCTCTGCAGAAACTATGTTAAAGCCTGTTACCTCACACACACATGCGCGCATGTGCACGAGCCTATGTATGAAGTGGTAAGACACTTAACACACACTTGCATGTGCCTATGTATGAAGCAGTAAGACACCTAACACACACACACACATGCACGCGTCTATGTATGAAGCAGTAAGACACCTAACACACACATGCATGTGTCTATGTATGAAGCAGTAAGACACCTAACACACACACACACACACACACACACACACACACACACACACACACACACACACACACACACACACACACACACACGCACACATGCACCTATGTATGAAGCAGTAGGACACCTAATGCACACATATGCCCACTGGGGTGGTACACTACTGCCACATGCTCAAAAATGGAGGTTCTGGCAAGGTATTTCTTTTAGTATGTTATGAATTAACATGGTATGCAAAAGTCATGTATAATTACGCTCTCAGGGAAATAGATTCCATGTTTGAATGCTGTTCTGCAAATCTGATGGCAGGTACACAACTAAATAGTTATACCTGGTGGGAAGCAATTGACAGAAATTCCAATAAACATACTGCCTTCCTCTGCTGTAATATATTTTAGCAAGCATGGAGGGGACTATGAGCTTAGATGGTGAAACCATTCAAGGATGTGGGGGTCATGTGGCAGTGCGGAACACCATAATTCGACAGAAGGTAGATCATGGGAACAGAGAAATGTTCATTATTTATCCAGTAATAACCTTATGACCCTATGAAATAATGTAATGCAAATTTACACTTCTACTTAATATTAAATATGGCAGTTCTGCAGTATCTTGGAATACTGCACAGAGCTTCCACTATACCTCTCAGCCTCCAGGCATTAAAAGTCATAACACAGGGTCAGAGAGAGGATCTTATTCTTATTTTTCACAATAGAAGGTCTTTCTATATTAGACCCTATATAGTTAGTGTTGGTGAATCTTTCTATAGGCTTAGTTTATGTACAGTATTTAATAAACTGTGTACAAATAAACAGGCCTAACTTTATGAGGAACATCATAAATCTAGGAGGAGCAAGGCAAATTTGAGGATCAAAATCATAGCTCTGTGGCTAAATCCTAGCAGATGAGAGGTACGACTTACACATGAAAGTATTGGGTTGTTGTGGATTTTGACATTTGCATATATCGTTTGCATGCATTGTGCACAATGCATCATTCAGAATGACTCCATGTCTAACGTACTGCAAGCTTGGTATAGAGCTTTGCATAAAGTTTAATTTGTTTTAGACCCATCTCACAATGATGTGACATTCACAAATCACTGTCACACCACTGGCACTAATATGCAGCAGAAACCGGCTTAAGTGGCTTGCACATATTTGATTTATGAAGGTTTTGTTCATTAACCCCACCCAAATAACATTAACATTTTTTTAACTGAACTCAAAAAAAAATGTTACACATTCGGCACCTGTTATTTTTTCCTACAAATTCATTGCTTATGTAGTCCTAACTAGAATGCATTGCATAAACAGAATATGCAATGGGGCTTATGAAAATATCAGAAATATTTTCCCCATGCAGTCTGCCATTCATGAGTTCACAAATTCAAAGAATGGTATTCAGAAACAT
>NC_056747.1:399591271-399671271 GCF_019279795.1 Protopterus annectens
AGCATAGTTATTTAGGATTAGGTCTATTTTCTAGTACTATTGTTTTCCAACTGATTGGCTCAGAGTTGCTACCCGGCAGTGTGAAAACCAGCACTAGATAATCGTCACTGTTGATGTGACACTCCAAATCCACGTGCAAAAAATGGGAAAAAGGGGTCATGGGTGCATAGATGGATGGATGGGTGGATGGGTGATTTTTTTTTTTTATTTTATGTTTTTTAATTTTGTTTATTAAAGCAATGTAAATTTGAGTTATAGATGTTAACCTTTGAGGGGTAGTTATTCTTGGGGAATTAGTATTTATGCTTAAATGATTGCAATGCATATATGTTTTTTTTTTTTCTTTAGCTTACCTAGGGCTGATGTAGTTACAGTAGATCTTCTAAATCAGTTGGATAACTGATTGCATATATATATATATATATATATATATATATATATATATATATATATATATATACACACACACACACATGTAAAGACATGCAGGTAGGTGCATGCGTGAATGGTTGTGCCTTCTTTGAAGGTTGGGCATCGGGCTGGTAACTCGGCACTGTAAAATCCACCGCCAGTCATTAGCAGGCCGGTAACTCGGCACCGTAAAATCCACTGCCAGTCATTAGCAGACCGGAGTTCCACTGTGGCAACCCCTAACCGGGAAAAGCCAAAAGACTTTTTTTAATATTATATGTATATAATTATGTTGATGGTGTGTACACGATATACATACAAATATACATCTTTAAATGAAATGGATAGCAATGATACCCTAACTACCCATGCTTGCATATAGGCCATATATAAAGGAATATCTATTCTAATGGTAAACTTGCAAGCATATGTAAGACGCTTTGTGAGAATCAAACCTGTATCTTGTGTCAGTGATGTAAACACCTTACCCATTATACCATCCCCTAGTAGTGAAGCACAAGTCATGAACTGAGTTTTCTAAACCCTAATCCCTAATCCTACAGTACAACATATTTCATGTTCCATAAAAAAAACTCCCATGTAGTCTGCATATCCATTTTTTTCTGTGTTGTTTTTAGTGAGATCAGTGTCTTCCATTCAGTTCAAGGAACTACATGGACTCCTAAGTTTATACTGAACAAGAATTTTGCTAGTTTGCACAGGCTTTATTCATGGAGGTGTTTTATGTATAATTTTTATGCTATAGTTCTGAGAGTTTTTAATATTTTAGTGTTATGTCTATGTACTTTAGTAGTGTAGTGAGGGTCATGTTAGAATCTGTAAGCTTTTGCAAGTTTTGTTTTCCTTCTTAGTTTATATTACTTAGTTTAGAATTGATACTATTTTGCTGATAATACTATAGTTCTGACAGCGTTTTTAGTTTTTTCATAGTGTTAGTCAATTTTTATGTATTTAGTAGTGTAGTGAGGGTCATTTTAGGATTTGTTAGCATTTATTTGCAAGTTCAGTTTTGCATCTTAGTTGTTTTATATTAGTTAGCTTAGAATTGTCTTTATTTTGTTGAATTTGACATTTTTTGATTGGCTGCTTGCAATCAGTGTTTTTTTTTACTCTAATACTAATGAATTTCATTTGTATGGGGATGGTTTTGTTTGTGATGCACTATGTATAATTATTTTGTCTACAGTGTCTGAGAAGTTACATTGAATGAATGGTAAATGTTTCCCTTGTTTTAAATTACTTTCTAAGTGGACAAGAGTGTTTTGGGGATGTCCATACTTTTTGTGTGTACTATGTGAATGTACAGCTTAGCTTATTAGTGAGTAAATGTGGAAAGATTAAAAATTTCTAGTAAAGCTTGTGATATACCCAAAGATGTAGCTATACTGTTGATTATATACCAAGAGTATAAACAAACTTTTGTTTACATGTCACGTGTGCATATAAACAAATTTAAAAAAGCATAAGGATTCCCCACAAGGGACAGCTAGTCTAGTACTTACCTGTGAACCTGTCATTAAGTATTTAGACACATTCCTACATATTTGCAGAGTTACAAACTTACATTACTTTGTAGAACAGGACTACTGTGAATCTATGACCATTGTTGTGTAAGCTTTTGAATTCTTTTGTTTTAAGTGAGATCATTGCTATGTAACATTCTACTTTTATAAATTGTGTTACGTGAACTTTCAGTGCTATCCTTCAATATGCTGTTACTGTTCTGTGCTGATTTGTTATTGAAGAGAATATTTCACTTATGCTGTCTTGGGCATGGGTCATGGCTAAGAATGAGCTTTGGACTAGCCCTCTTACCCAGTTAAGAAATGTTAAATAAATCAATAAATGAATAAAATAACAGTGTTGTCTTACTACTGAGAATATCCTTTAACTCTTCCTTAGATGGAACATTATTTCTGGTAATGTTAATACAGATAAAGACTGTTCTAACCACTAAGGGCAACATAGGAAAAGGTCAGGACCAGGATACCCATATTTTTATTCTAGTAGTTTCTAAAATAAAAGGTCAGGTACTTCCACTTCCAACTGTATTCTATTGTTTGGACTTTTGACTAAAAGAAGGCTGACCTGTTTGTAGGTCTTGGAGTTTATGAAAAACGAATGACCATCACAGGGTTTAATTTTCCATCTGTGGGTAGCCATCCACAGGGAAATGTTATTTCTTTCTGAAGTTCAAACCTGTTGTGTTCTTGTATAGATTTTGAAACTGAATGCCAAAGACATTATATGTAAAAAAAGTTCCAGAGTGAAAATTGCTATTAGAATACTGAAGGTGGGAGTAGTTATATGTATGTAGTTAATTGAAATGTGAGCCTGGCTATGTCTAAATAGAAATGGAGTTATGACAGCATTCAGATAAATTCTGAAGTGTGTTGTGAGAACCATTAAATGTGCACTGAATGTGGGATTGGAGATGGTAACAGTGGTAATACTGCTGCACTGAAACTGAGTTGCCCACTTGGTTAAGGACTGACTTTAACAGAGGAGAACTGTTCTGCATGCAATTCAAATGAGAAACAAGAGTGGTTCAGTCAACTGTACCTATTATGGAGGAATATTCCTATTTTCAGGCATCATTTATCTCTTCACGTGACTTTCTGAACACACACACACACACACACACACACACACACACACACACACACACACACACACACACACACACACCCACACACACACACACAATTTTGAAGCTGTTTAGAACACAGGAAACCAGACTCTGTCTCCAAAAACCAGCCATAATTTAAAGAAAGAGGACTCACATTACAACTCCGTTTTGCAGAAACAAAAGTAAATATTAAATAATATTGCAAACACCTAGCTCACACAGACAGATTTTACACTGCATCATTGATAATACGCTTCTATTTAATTCTCTCAATTTTTTTAAACTTATGTTTCTGAGTAGTATCAGTACTTCAAGTGGGAAGAGCTCTCTTATTAGGGGTTCATATTTTATGCTAATTACATGTCCATATGTTTGGCTGAATGTATTTACTTTTCAAGAGCTTTGGTATCTATTTTCAATGTCTGCAAGTTGAAAGGTATGGTAAACAGTGAAGTTGAGATACGACTGAAGTTATATGAATGACAAAGTTAAGGATTTAGAGTGGCTCTGTAAACAGTGAAGTTGAAGTTAAAACATGGTTCTGTAAAATATAAAACTGATGTCAAAACTGTTACATAAAGAGCAAAGCAGTACTCTGAAAATAATGGTATAAACAGTAAATCTGAGGTATGATAGGGATTATCTACAGAATTAAACATAAACTGCAGTGATAGATAATGACTGCCTGGACTGTTGGATAAGATACATATCATGTTATTTTTTTGTTCCCATACTATAGCATTGAGTTTTGTCTGTCTTATACATTGCTGCATACTGTTACTCTTTTTGATATAGTGTTGCTTCAGGAAGCTTTTCCAATCTCTCAACACCCTTCCAGTGAAATAATGCATTATTGTATTCTTTTACTATCATACAGCTATTTTTGAAAGACGTTACCCTTGTAGACTGTGTGGGTTCTTTCTTTTTTCTGCAGATCTCCTACAGTGAATGAGACACCTATCTGAAATAATATGACCTTTGACATTGTATCAGAGCACCTTAGGTGATCTAGCATCCTTCCCTGTACTTAATCAGTGACTAGTGTACCCCTCAGCTGCCTTCCCAAGTAAGCTGCCAGCCAGGTAACACAGAATATGAACAATCAGTTTTTCTGTACACTGCTCAGCATAGTACCCTCACATTGTTCTCTATTCCTTCCTTCTGGTGAGAGGTACATCCCTACATTCTCTTCCATGTTCTGTCTTTGATGAAGAAGCATGCCACCCTTCAGTCACTAGCTAACCATGGAAGGGAGACAGCGGCTTTCCTAGGAAATGATTCCCCATAAGTAAAGCTTAAGTTTCCTCAGCAGCATGTCACTAAAATGGACATATTGTTGACCGTTAATTAAATACAGTTTATCCAGTTAACATTCGGTCTTTCAAATAACACCAGTCTTATATGGTCCACTTTAGGAGCCTTATTTCAGGCCATACCTCTCAACTGCCCAGATTTTTTCAGAATGTCCAGATTTCTGCCTCATATTTTTGGTCTGTTCCTTATAAAATTTCTGGTTTTCTGGCAAATCACTGAAGATTGAAGTCACTAACTAATGACAGGTATTTGAGTTTTAGACTTTATATCCTTCAGAAAATGCATGATAACACAAAACTTGTTATCATAACAACTTTCTAAGTTTATAACAGCAGTATTTAAAATCTGTCCCTTCATTATATTTGGTTTTGTCCAGCTTTCTTGCACTAAGAGGTTGAGATGTATGTTTCAGGCTTGCCTGTAGCTACAAATTACAGTGTTGTGACCACGGCCTCACTGCCTTGATTACATCTGTGGAGTGAGATATTAACATTGTAAAAGTCAGAGCTCAGCGCACAGCAAGCAGCTAGGGAAAATAACTCACATTAGTAGGCACTAAGTCACCCACTATGCAGAATAATGCTAACAATGTCTGTATGTCTTAATAAATATTATATGCAAATAATGATGCCATTGGAGATAATCCTTTGGTTGAGACGTTAAACTGAGGACTCATCTGCCTGAGTTGGTGTTTGTTCAGGTGGCTGTAAAAGATCCCGTGGCACTTATCGAAAAGAGTAGGGGAAGTTCCCTGGTACCATGACCAAATTTTTCGTAGTCAGTATGAATACCAACTCGAGTCTCACCTGAAATGAGGCTTTGACTTAATGGCATTAACCCAGTCAACAAACTGTAAATAATAAATAAATAAATAAGTAAATAACTAAATAAAACAGTAACTAATATTGATAGCACACTGGCCAGAATTATGTTACTTATAGAAGATATAGCCTTTAGAAAATAAAATAGTAACTTTGGAATCTTGCATTCAGGTCCTATTCTATTAAGCTTTCTTGTCAATAAGCTATGAATGACTGAGAACACATATTTAAGAAGCTGTATAGGAATGTTGCTGTAATCAGACAAGTGTTTATTTTTCTCAATATATAGTCAGTTCTGGCATGTTGTCAGCATATTTGTTTAAGCTTCCTGATATGCATACTATCCCCGAGAAACTATACCTCACTTGTTAGGCATCTCATTTAACTAAGTAATCACTTTCTGCATCAGAACATCAGCTGATTGAACAGGAGTGACAGAAGATGATATCTGCCCACCTCACAAGGCTTACTAGGATTGTAAATAGACAATATTACCATATTCCAAGCACTGATGCAGCAGACATGCAGCAAATTGTCATACATGCTGCCAGCCCTATGAAGCAGCCATACACTCCATGCACAATTCATTTTTACACTGGTTTCTATAACGTCAGCTTCATAGCACACTTGCTGATGTACCTAATGTCCACTTTTCTGTAGTGAAGAGGAAGAATAACCATGGGTTGGGATTCATAAAACCTTAGTGTAAGCCACTCTGAGGTACTCTGGTGTGAGGCTACTATGCAGACAGTAATTAAAATGGAAGATCTTAAATTGCATTGAGTAAAGCTTAAATTAACAGCACTCATTCCGTGTTGGTAATTTGTTTTCATGGGTATCTACAGTTTTTTCACCACAAATGCAGTTCAAGAAGTTTAGATCCAGAACATTCTTATAGCACAGAAGATAAAGTTATCAAACATTAAATTACGAAAACAGATGTAATTTTCACCTGAACATCTTCCATTAAGATAATTAATAGCTTTGCAGAAGAACCATATATCAGTATGGGTTGTTCTTACAGGAAGTAGTTTTTTGAAGTTTTAACTTAATTTTTCTTTTTATTTTTCAATGTTAGCTACCTCTGCCCCAATCCAGAAAGAGATTAATTAGCCTTCATATTTTCCCAATGCTTCTGCTTTCTTGTCAGATACATGACTTCTGTTTTTTCACTTTTTATGAAAATTAAAGGGAAATTCAGCAAAATGCATTTAAAATGAAGCTCCCATACAGATGAATGAAGTCCATTTTCGTGTAGGTAAATATCCCTTAACAAGGAGAACACCAAATAAAACAATCTGGAACAGAGTGAACAACCAGCCATCCTGGGGGGAAAAATGTGGTAATCCTTTCTTTTACTCGGGCAATCTGATGAGTGGGTTCCATTTAGGGAGAGGGTCCTTCCTGTATTTTTCTTCTTCTTCATCTAGACTTTGGTAAACAACAGTTAATTAGGTTTAGACAGTGCTAATACTAATAAGGACAGAGATGTGATGCTAAAGAACTGCTGAAGTCTGTGAGGCAGACTTCCTGACAGGACTGTATGTTAACTTTGAATGTATTTTACATACTGAAAGAGTAGCATTATGTTTCATTTTGGAAGAAACTGCTAAAGGACTATAAATTTCCCACAGTATAATGTTCTGTTACTAGCTTTAGGATTTCTTTTAAAGCTATTTTCCAATTAAACAGTAACAGCTATAGCATTATAGTGATAATGATTTTTTCCTGAGTAATAATCTGGCAGTGGTGTTAATCCTTCTCTGGGCTTGTTAAATTACAATTTACACTTTTGTATATATAAGGGATATTAATTTAGTCAAGCATACAACACCAGCCAGCTAGTGTGGTTGCCTAATAAACTACAGCATCCACATATTTTAATATAGTCTGAGTGAGATCTTTAACTGGTATAGCCCTGGGAATTTTGGGATTAGGGTTTTTTTGAAAAAGTAACAGTTCTGATAAATGCTAATTATGCACAACATCAGACTTATGGTCTCAGTGTCTGTCAAAAGTATGAATTCCATCACTCCTGAGTAAACTGTTCATGCATTTATGTGCATTTGTGTTCACGGTAGATTTAAAAACCTATTCTGATATCCATTCAGAATGTCATCTCACTTAAAACACAACTAAGACTTCTCCAATCAAATCAATGGATCTGCTCCTGTTCGTCCCAGGATAAATGCCATTGTTATCTTCAGCTTGTTATAACCTTACACCCTTCATTTTCATTCAGAATCCTACGCCCCACAACTAGTCTTATAGGTTCATAGGTAGGTACTAGGCTATCGGCCGTAGGGCCTATACAAGCCTAGCCAAAAATTACCCTGGCTTTTGCCACCCAAGAAATTTATTTTCCTGTGCCCTGTTGAGCAGAGCCACAGAGGTGATCCCAAGGGTGAATTTCCTATTTCCCATCCAGTCATCAAGAATTTTCTTGAAGAGTGCTAATGAGGAGCTTTGTTTGGTATAAATAGATAGCTTGTTCCAGAGTATGGGAAGTCTCTGGGACAAGAATCTACCCCTCCAGCATGTTCTGTTTATTGTGGTGACAAGGTTTAGGTCCCTAGAGGATGTAGCTCAGAGGGATTGGGATTTCGTTCAGTGGAGCATGTCCAACAGCTTTGGGTTTGACATAGCTTTGTATGTTAGGCAGAGATCGCCACTGAGTAGGCAATATATGACAGAGTAAAGCTAGAGTTTTTTTGAGACGGTCTATGTAGGGCATCTGTTTGAGGCCGGTAATCTTCTTTGTGAAGTATTTCTGCAGCCTTTCCAGTTGTTATAGATGTCTTGTGAGGTACATACCTAAAGGGGCATTGTACTCTATAATGGGTCTAATGAGTGATGAGTAGAGGGGAACAATGACCTCTTTTTTCCTGGATGTGAAACCTTTTGTGATGAGGTGTGCCATGTAGGATTTCCTGACTACTGTGGCGATGTGATGATCAAAGGAGAGACTACTGTCCACCTGTGTCCCAAGGTCTCTTATCATACTTTCGGTGTTAAGAAGACTACCACCTATGTGGTAGGTCATGGGTGCAGAGTTTCTACCAAAGGGGAAGACAATGCACTTTTTGGCATTGAGCTTGAGGCCGTGGCTTTGACAACAGGCATCTGTTTCAGTGAGGCCCTTTTGTAGGATGTCCACATCATTAGGAGTTTCAGCTATGGCTCCTAGTTTGCAGTCATCTGCGAACTTCATTAGCCAAAGACCTTCTGTGTTAACCTGTACTTCAGAAAAGTAGATACTAAACAGGAGAGGACCCAGGACTGAACCCTGTGGTACTCCACTTGTCACTGGTCTGAAGTCGGATTTGGAGTCTGCTACTTTCACAGTGTGAGTTCTGTCAGTGAGCCAGTTGGCAACCCATCTTGTGACATAGGGATTTATACCTAGTTTAGTGAGTTTATCTATAATTCCAGAGTGGGGGATGGTGTCAAAAACCTTGGTGAGATCTAGATAGGCTGTGTAAATCACCTTCGCTCGTCTACAGCTTTGGTGACTGCTTCAAAGAAGTCTATCAGGTTTAGGAGACATGATCTGCCTTTTACAAACCCAAACTGTGTGGGTTCCAGAGTTTGGAGATTACCAATGTCTTTCTTTATAAGTTCCATGATGATACATTCCATGGCCTTGCAGACCAGGCTTGTTAGGCTAATAGTGCGGTAGTTCCCAGGTTCAGTGGTGGCTCCCCCTTTGTGGAATGGGATGACTGTCGCTGTGCGTCAGTCAGTGGGCACAAAGCCTGAAGTGAGGCTATGATTGAACATGGTGCTTAGGTGGGGTGCCAGTTCATTCTGTAGTTCATGTAGAATGCAGCCTGGGGTGTTGTCAGGTCCAATGGATGCTGTGTTCATGGCTTTGGAAAGTGTGGTTTTTACCTGTGCAGCCGTGATTACAGGAACTTTGCATTCTTCCAGTATAGAGATGGGCCCTTTAGGGGGTGAGAGGGGGGTAACATTAGCACTGAACCTATCTGCCAGGATGTAGGCAATATCAGTTTTTTGTGTATATTTAGTGCCATTGTACTGTAACTCAGAGCAGATCTGAGTGTTGCCATTCAGATTCTTGACTTAGCTTTAGAATGCTTTGTGGTTGTCTTTAGAATCAGTGGCGATTTTGTTTTAGTAACTAGCTTTGGAGGATTTTATGAGGGATCTCAGCTTCTTACTGAGGCTGACCATGGAGTTCCTCCAATCATGGGATTTTACTCTTTTTTGCAACAGTTTCTTTCTCCTGTTGTAGAGTTTGTTTATGGCAGGGGACCTAGCATCTTGGTTTTGTTAGGGATAGCACGATCCATGCACTCATGTAAGTGCTTATAAAGTGCATTTGTGTAGGATTCAGCAGTTGTACCTCTATTGTCCGTCTGCATGGGTATCATGAAGTTTGCCACTTCTATCTTAAGAAGTGTGAAGTTTTTTACGGTGGTTTCCCTAATCCCTAATAGGGGGTGGGGGTGGGGGTGGGATGTGGATGTCTAGGGTGATTAGCTTGTGGTCGGATCTGACCAATGAGGAATTGACCTCTGGTGTGGAACACCGGTAGCCCATGCTGGTAATGACCAGGTCTAGGATATTGCTGCCCCTGGTGGGGGTGTGGATAAGTTGATCCAAGGCGTTGGAATTTATGAATTCCAGAAAACGTTGAGCAAAAGAGTTGGTACATGAGTAGTTTTCCAAGTTAATGATGGGGTAATTGAAATTGCCCATTATTAGGGTGTTGGGTTGTACCCTAATATTTTCCAGTGTATCAAGAAATGAGTAGTGGGTATCCTGGGGGCATGGTGGGGGATCTGTAGCAGGCTACAATTTGGATTGCGGTCTTGCCCAGAGTTAGTTGCAGTTGGATAATCTCGGCGGCATTATCTGGAGATGTGGATATCCTTAATGAATATGGACACACCTCCGCCTTTAGTGTTTCGGTCCAGGTTAGGTGGCCGAAAGGTGTGGTATGAATTATAGCCTGGTAATGCAGGGGTGCTCTCTGGAGCCTTGAACCAGGTCTCTGTCACTGCACAGATGTCAATGTCCTCCATTTTAAGGAGTGCCTCGAGTGAATGCATTTTGAGGTTTAGACTTCTAGCATTGAGTAGCATTACCCTCAGATTTTGTTTGCTTATGCCTGTTATGGTGGTGAATTTGTCATTTGAACCTTGCCTAAAAATGGCACTATAGGGGTGGCAAGAGCCTTAGCTAGTATCCAGAATCCCAAGGGCAACAGGTGCACTAGCATCTCCAAGCCATATATGTAGTTTTGTCACACTGCTTGCCACCCCACTTCTATACTTATCATAGCCATATGTAATTGTCCCTGGACCTGCTTAATACCCCACCTCTTAACTATAATATTAACATTTCCTGCCCTACCAAGTTCCTCTCTTATTTCCATTTATTTGAATGTCTAATCACAAATAAGATCTGTTATCTACCTAACAAAACCACTAGAACACCTCTTCAAATGATCAATGTTCAATATCTACTAAACGCATCACTATCTTTTATGCTGTAATAGTTGCTCTTATTTCATATGAATGTAATATAATTAGCAATGTAATGTATATGTAATTGTTAATGTATATTACTTAGTGTTTGTTCACGTATATTACTGAATGTTTGTTTAAAAGTGTTTGTAGTATGTTAGAGATTTTCTCCCTAGGCCTTTGATGCAAAGGGATTTTGGCTAAACCAGTTAGAGAAACCCTGTACACAATAGCAAAATAAAACAAAATAAATAAATAAAATGTATCCTATCATTTTTTGTAATCTGTACATCAGACTAGCAGTATGCTAATAAAAGGGAGCGTGGGTTTATTTAGCTCAGTGTTTAGTAAATCATGAAAGAAGTGATATTAATAGCTTAGCATAGCTGCTCAGGACCAATTGCTTGAATAAAAAAGTATTTTTTCTGTACTATAAGTTCCATAATGAGTTTGCATCCCACGTAGAGTAACAAAAAAAATCCTTGTGATTGAAGACTAATATAATGCATTTCCTGAAGAATGCATTCAATATTAACATATTTCTGTAAATAACTATGGTTTGAAATGGTACAAGAAAATAAAATCCATAGAATTTTGTAATAAATGGTCTAGTTAATGCTTATTAGATTAGTAATATCACATCTGAGAATGTGCAAGGTGCACTAATTATAAAACAAGTACTTACTATTACAATAGCATTTAAGGTCCCAGTCGTGTTAAGATTAATGCCAGTAAATAATGTATCAAAATCCTTTACAAGTATATTTTGCAGCTCAAGTTGCCTAGTAAGTACTATCACAGTTCTTCGTACAATGTGCAATATACAACACTAATCCTTTCTTTTTGTTCCCCTACTTTCCACTGCTGACATTTATCCTTGTCCCCATGAATCCATTTAATCCCCTCCCTTGGGGCTGGAGACGTCCTGTCATATCCTTTTAGCAAGCAAGCCATCCCTTGTCAGGGAAAAAAGTGTCTTGCAGCATCTTGTCTAGGAATCCTACTTGGGCAGAGTGTGACCCCACTGCCACAGCATCAATACCCGCACTGCTGGTCCCCTCATGCCCCACTACCATATAGTAGCCTGTCTTTGCAGACAGTGGATTCACATTCCAGCTTCCAACAAGGCACATACCAGTTGTAGACAGAATCCCAGTCCCCCCACCACTGATGGGTGAGTTGGTGTAGGTTGCTCAGTCTCACTCATACTATCCCTGCTTCTCAAATACCTAAGTTATAAACCAGACTTAGGTCATCTGGATCATAGTTAGGACTCCACGCCATGGAGCCAGGGATCACTTTTTTCACGTATATTGCATTTGCAAAACAACTGTTCTCAGATTCCATTAAAAAGACTGGATGTTGTGAGTGGCATCATCCCATAGATAATATATCTAATTAAAGTGTTTTACGCATATCATTTTTAACTAGCTACTATTAATATGAATTAATGTCAGAGAAAAAAAGTGACTAAATTTGGATATGATATGGAGTTCAGGCATCCCACTACCAGCTGAGGTCCAGCTGGAACAAAAACCTTTCACAATGACTGTGTGAACTCTGCCCACGAACCAGTTTGAAAATATGCATTAGTACAAAGCAGTTACTTTCTGTTTAAACTAGCTCCACTGTAATGTAATTGTATAAAATGCTAACTTAATGCTAAAACAGCATGCAGTGACCGGAAAACTTCAATCTTTTGCCTGAATCAGGGATTAAAAAATCAATGACTTGTTAAACATGGACTTTCATATTCAAATTTATGTTGATCAGTATCTGTTATACTGTTGAGAGTGTACTGTTTTTAACAAAAATTAGAAGGTGTTTTTTCAGGATAGAAGCTAAAATAAGACAAAGCAGCACAGGAGTGCCAGTTACAGGTAGAAAATAAATTATATAATTGACATTTTAATCTATACATTTCTTTAAAAATGCTCCAAAGTATAAAATAAACAAGAGCACTTTTTATTTCACATTATTTCTGAAGATTTTAGATCTTGTCATTGGTTCTGACATCAATTTTCTGTTTGCAACATGTACTCATATCCTAGTTGTGTTGATTATATGTTTACTATGTTTATTAACAAAAGATTCTTCCAAAGACTTTACAAACTGACTAGCAAAACAAAAATGAATGTAATTTGTAAGTATCTTTTTGTCACTCCATTTGTGAGAAGATTTTAAATTTTATATACTTCAAAACCACTGGAATGACTCTAGTCTTCAGGGAATGTTAAGCAAATAAAGGAAAGGTTTCTTTAGTGAGTATTTAGAGGTCAGGAGAAAGGTAAGAAAGTATATCAGGGCCAATAGCAAATGACAATTGATGCATGATTTTTATTTTTTGTACAATATGGCTAGCCACCCGGCGGTGTAAACCTTGACTGAAGATGATTGTCACTGTTGAAGTGACACCCCGACCCCATGCACAAAATGGGAAAAAGGGGTTGAGGAGAGATAGATGTACACTTGAATACAGGTGGTAGAAGGAGGTCCTTATTATTTCATTGAAAGATTACATCATCGAATGGCATTTTGAACAGCATTGTATCAAACATGCCATTCACCAAACCATTCTGACTGAGATTGCATTACGGTAGGGATTAGGAAATTTGCACTTTCCCACTATAGAGTGATCTCAGACTTGCTATATATATAATTATTGGGGGTGTGCGTGTTCGATGAACGGCATTTATGATGAAATGCCATTCGTTAATGTGATCCTTCAGTGATATAATTTAGACCCGGTAGAAGCTGAATATTCAACAAGAACAGAATGGACAGAACCAGAAAATAAACACAAAGTAAATAAATTGTTAATTGTTTTGTCCTCAGATTGTTTTAGTAGATATTACTCATGTGATATTTAATATACGACACACCTTCAGAAATTTTTTAGAATTATCCTAAAAGTTTTGAGGAGTCAATCTGAAATTCATCCATCTGCCACTGATAAAATATTTCTTCATTATTTTACTTCATATGGTCTGTAAATAAATGATGTACCTGCCTGTTCTACCATGTTTTCTGCAAATGCATTGTCAGTTTAATTAGTTTGAATAGATACATACCACCCTGAGTGCCATATTGTACTTACAAAGGGACAATTTATATTTTATGTAAATTAGTGTGTAATTTAAATGACCTACATAAGAAATTTTTTTATGTATACATGTATATATTTTAATATAAATATTCCCTCTACCAAAAGTTTATTTTGAAATAATTAAAAAACATTTTATTGAATATAACTATTTTTGCTTTAATGATGGTATCCAGTAAAAAGGGTAATTCTATGAGTTTTGTGTCAGAAGTCAGAAACTATGAATGTTAAGGAAGATTGGTTTTAATTTGTAAAACATTTTAGTCTATTATCCTTGAAAGTATCTTAGATAATAACAGAAAAGGAGGACTGCAGTTTTATAATTTCACAGCTGACTGCTGAGAAAAAGGTATGTGCATCTGATCCACAGATGAAGGTGTTGGAGGTCCCTGTGGGAAGTATGGATGGGGGGATGCAGAATAGTATGAGATGTGGGAGGTGACAGCAGACCCTTTATTTGTTTTACAGTTATAGTATCAAGAAAAATGTTAAACAGTCAAATAATGTTATTTTTCCTAAGTAATTACTATGCATCTGCAATGCCACTAAAGTTCTGAAAAATTCTAAACTCATACAGTATCACTTTAAAATGATGTGTGTTATGTGGGATGGTAGACTGGAGCTGCACTTAAAGGATCTTTTCTATTTTTACTGTAAGGAGTTAACAGAATCTGGATCAGTTGTATTGTGGACTGAACAGCTCCTTATTGTCACTTTTAAGGATACACATTACGTGAGGATGGTTTATTTCAGTGGGTTGTTAATGAGGCTTTGTTTTAACATAGGCATGGCAGAGTATGACTTTACCTGCTGTTAATTTAACATTGCATGAGTAAATTAGCTGAAGACTACATTGAAGGATGCAGCTTTCCTATTATTATTTATGTATATCATAGAAACACTGAGTGGACTTTTAAAATTATTTATATGAAGAGAGAAGGCTATTCTGGGGCATAAATGAATAAATGTGCACTCTTGTGTTGACCTGTGAATGCAGAGGTACTGCAGAAAGCGTTTAAAGTTGCAGTGAGTGAACAGTTGCAAGGAGTAACATAACTGCTTTTCAACAAGCTGTAGTTGCTTTTCACATAATATAATATAAATAGGATGAAATGTAATATGGGGGCATCTGATGAAGTCTTGTACTCAAGACGAAAGCGCTTATCCTGCCTGTTCTTAGAGAAGTTATTAAAGAAGCTTGTTGCTAACGGAGGTGTCTGGACTCTCGCTCCTTTCCTGTGGTTGAGTTGTTTATAATTACTATTCATCGTTTTATACTATTAAACATGACATGCTGTTTGCTATACTATCTTTCAGGTTTCAGTTACACTTCATTCTTGCATACAGTTCTTTACTTCTCTTGTAATACAGTAGAAATGGTCTTATTATTTAAAAATGCTGCTTGCTGCACTTCTGCTGCTAGGTATCATTTTTACTTCTCAGTCTTAAGCTCAGTCCTCTAGCTGTGTACTTTTTGAGTGTTGCTTCCTAGTATTCAAGGTTACTTGTGAAAACAATATTTTTATCAAAAGCAAAATGCTATATATTGCTTCTTCACAACCATCTGAGGTTGTGAAAGCAATGTTATTTAAAATAGAAAATGCTTAATGCCACACCCCTATAATAAACAGCAATTGTGAAAGCAATGTCATTTTTCTAAATCAGCAGCAAAATGCTATACATTGCTCTCCAGAAATCAAAAATGATTGATACAACAGTGAACTTTTTCTCAAACTTAAAATGCTTAATTTAAAAAATTAAAATAATTTAGCAAAATGCAGTATGTTAATTCCCTGCAATTAACATTGTTTGTGAAAGCAACACTATTTTTTAATTCACCTGCAAAATACTGCATGCTGGTTATTGGCATATACTTTATCAGTTTTAGAGGTAGACGTATACAATGACACTACCAGCTAAATATTAAAGGTACGTTCAAATTTGGTGCCTATGGTTACTGTAGGTAGATCCTGGAAGAGAGTGACATCTGTGTGGGAGACCCTCCCATGAAGGTCAGACTAGCCACAGGAAACTGTGAGTCAAGGGGTCTGGTATACATTGCAGTGTGTACAGGATGTCGACAATTTTACATCGAGGAAACTGAGAGACCCTTTCGAAAATGTATTTACAAGCACGTATACTCCATAAGAACTAAAATTAAAATAATGGTCTATTTAGGCACATAGAAAACTCCTCCCTTTGCACAGGATTCCAATTTGGTATTTTACAGATAGTGAAAGAAGACACGGGGGGGGGGGGGGCATTGGCAAGACAAACTGGAAAGAATGGAATTTTTTGGCAACTAAGGTCAAATGCCAATACTAGTCCAGGTATCAATGATTGCTGTTCCCTAATCCCTATTTTGAAATATAAATCTACTATTTTAACATGACTGTTTTAGTTCCTGATTTTAAACCATACTGGATCTTTAAGTTGTGATGATGTCACTAATTTTAATTGATGGGAAGTACTGGTTTTACTATTTAAATAATTTGTAGCTTTTTGTATTTTGTTCTGATGAAGTCTTGAATTTCCATGGACAAAAGCGCCTGACTGGAGATTTGTATTCTTTTTGTATTGAATCCTGTTCTCTGAAGTGCTATAAAACCTGTCCTACTACAGGTGGTTTGGGGCTATTTCCTAAAAGGTAATTATTGTATAAGGTAGTTGAGGTTTACCTCATTGGCACACTGTTCGTTTTTATTTGTGCCAGTTCTCCTTTGGGGGCATATGTCACTCATAAATGTTGCAGGATGGCAGGTGCTGATTTTGAATGTTCACACCATACATTAATGTCTTGGCCATTTTGATTTGTCACTGATGGCATTTTTTTCTTTACATTTTATTGTATGCATTTATGCAAGTATGGTAACCCATGTACTATCTGATTTATATACAGCTGTTCAATGGTATTACCTATTTCTCAGAACACTGTAGTTAGGATTGTCAGCATTTGTAATGTATCTTTCTCAATGAAGAATACTATAGATCACACAGATTTAATTTTCAGAACTTTTCAGTCTAGGAACTTATTTGTACACACTAACTGTAGAATTACCACAGAAACAATATGATAACCCACACACTAAGGCCCTACTAATGCTGTATACTGTTCATTAAATGCTATAGATATTATCATTATAAAGTGTTCAAGGACATTTCCATCCTCCTGGTGCTTGATTATGCTCATTTTGTGAATGGACAGGTGGTGTAGTATGAAGTACACACACACACACACACACACACACACACACACACACACACACACACACACACACACACACGAGCACACGCGCGCATGCACGCAGACACACACACACACACACACACACACACACACACACACACACACACACACACATACACACACACACACACACACACACACACACACACACACACACACACACACACACACACACACACACACACACACACACACACACACGTTGGGAGGAGGTCCTTAGTACCTGCTACACAACTTTGGCTGCAGAAAAAAGGGAATGGTTCAGTTTTCATCACTAGTGCTGAAGGAGTCTTGAAACATAGTTCACAGTTCTGGAAAAAGCTCTAATGTGAAACATGCTGCATTACAAAAGAAAACCAAGCATATAATTTGATTGTGACTCATATTCTAAACAATAAAAATAAACACTTAAGTCGGATAAGCTTGACAATTGCCACCTGTTCTAACTTTCACTTTATTGGTAACATTTATTTGCAACTTGGTTTAATTCTGCAGGTCGTTCATATTTATTGCTGATTTCAATTCAGCTTATACAAAGACATATTTTTTGCAGGAGTCCTTTTGCATGCTCATCCCCCCAGATGACCATTTTCTGCTTGGCTTTAGTCCCATTGTTTGCATCCACCATACCAAGTACTACTACAAGGTAAGTTGCCTTGATGAAAGGAAAGCAAGAGAAGGTTTATGGGTAACTCGCTTGCATCCTGCCAGCACAGACCATCACAGACTGGGTGGGAAGGAGAGGTAAAGCCTTTTAGTTGGGAGGTGAAGCAGAGCTAAAGCTAACAGCATCATGTACACATCTCATGTATGACAGCACTTTTTTCCTAAGCCTTACACCTCGGTGTGGTTATCATCTTGGAAAGTTGTTTTGGGCAATGAGGAGTGGCAGGTTGAAGACCTGTCCTCCCTGTGGACACCATGCCTCCTGAACAGTCCTATATGCCCAACCAGGAAGCCAATGCAAATGATGCCTCCACTAGACCCTGAAAAATAGTTTGCTTACACAAACACATTTCCACTTCCCATTTTCTGGGTAGGCACATCTTCACTCCCTGCCAGCTCTGTCAGGCTCCCAGACTTTCATCAAACAAGGAGGGAATTATGAATGCATAAATAGCCTGAAAATCATAAACAAACCACCAGTCAGAATACAAATTAAAAAATGAGCTATGCTCATTGACGTGTTGGAGGGTGTCTGTGCAAAGCAGCTGTAAAATTCATATGTTTATTCAAACCAGGATTTGAGCACACATTTAGCTTTAAGCTGTCTTTCATACTCTGTGAAATCTAATTAATTTTGTAGGTCACCATTGTACTGACAAGAACAGTCTGATCTATGGCATAAAAAACTAATCTTTTGAAATTAGTACAAACCAGACAATGCTGGAAAAGTGCATTTTTATTTTGACATACATACTTGTGGCTTCTAACATTTGCACATCTGGAATAAATTCTAGAGTATGCCAGTTAGTACAGAGAATTAAGGCTATGACCTGTTAAGGACATTCTTCTTATCGTCAGTAGTTTGATTCCCTCGGCCTTCATTTGCCTGACTTTATGACTCTGATTAAGTCACTTAACCAAACAGTCCTTCCAGGCTGAATGTCTAAAAGGTCCATATGGATCAGTGTTCTGCCTAAATTAAGAAAAACAAACAAACATATACATAAATGCCAGCCTTATTGATGTAAAAGTTCTTAGAAGTGGATTTAAAGTAACCAGATGTCTTGTAACTGATGCTTGTCTTACCAGAAAAAAAAGGATTTGCATTTAAAGTAAGTCTGCATTTGCTTTCATCTGTTACATGTAACGTGCTTAAGGGCCTTTTAACTGCTAAGCATCTAATGGAGATGCTTCATCAACAGACTTAACATTATTTTTTATCAACAACTATTTGTACTTGCCCAATAATCTGATTAATGTTTGGAATCACTAATGATATATTCTAATTCTGCTTTACTACTTCCCTTATTTCATGTGAATCTAAACTGAATGCTGAAGCCAAGGCAATCAATTCTTTTATCAGATGTACAAAACCTTTGTTACTGCCGACAATGTCGCTAACTGAGCATACTGGCTGATAAACTGTGGATCCCCAGTCACTCTGTCTGTTGCAGCTCTCTGGACACTAACTGACATTCTTCTTGGAATGGACAAAGGCTTAATTACTAATGCCATTTTTATCGACCTCAGCAGAGCCTTTCATCTTGTTGAACACTCACTTCTCCCAGACTGTCTCAATGAAATAGACATTAGCGATAACACACTGCCCTGGTTCAAAAACGACCTCTTTTGCCACCAATTCTCGGTTAATTTCAACTCAACAGTATCCCCAGCAATCCTTCTAGAGAAAAGCATCCCCCAAGGATCTATTCTAGCACATCTTCTCTTTTCCACCTACATTAACAAACTCCCTCTTGATTTACAACATCTTCCTCTCCTGCTTAATGCTAGACCTGTTCCACTCCACCCATTCTCTCTCCTCTCTTGAACTCAAATCTTAAGGCTGATTTTCATGCCCTTATTCTACGGGTCAATGATAGATGACTATTGCTTAATTCTTCTAAAACAAAAACAACACTTTTTGGTACTAGGCAAAAGCTCACTTCTGTCTCTGGACCTCTGCAAATCCTTGATCATCTGAGTAACACAATTGAAAACATCATTATATTCAAATACCTAGGGATTTCATTTGACCCCTTCTTAAATTTCCATCCCACCTGTACTACATATACAAAACATCAGGTCGCTCCTATTCTGGGCTAATAAGATCTCCTCATTTCTCCCCATGAAAGGAACACCACTGCAAAACTGTTGAAGAAGTTAACTAGCTAGTTGTGAAATGAAGTGTAGACTTTCTACTTGCCTCTCTGCTGCTTAAACTTATCTGGAATGAGACCTTCTCCCCAACAGCCTTCAAACTAATCAGGGATGCAACAACATACCAACAAACAGCTTTAGGTTTCTTAACCCCTTATGTCCTCTCCTCCAAACCTCCAAACTAGACTGCAATGCACAAACCATTCCTTCTCAGTCTTTAGTTCCAGACCGTGGAAAACGCCCCCCTCTTTTCTTACCCAAAATTCCAAACAGAACTAAAACCAAATTACAAGATTCAAGGAAAATGTAACTGTTCTCCCTCTGGTCGGGCAACTTAACCTTTACCTGATCTACTTCTCTCTGCATACCTCGCTCTGACTGCTTTTTATTGTGATTCTTTTAGTGTGCCAAATCTGATATCCACAATGTATATAATGCATGTATATATTGTGTTTTGTCACTCTGTTTGTACATAATGTCATGTATCTGTTGTGTTTATACCCTCAAGCTAACTCTGATATCCACTCTGTATATCATGCATGTTATATTATGTTTTGTCACTCAGTTTGTACATAATGTCATGTATCTGTTCTGTTTATACTTAACACAACATTGATATCCACTCTGTATATAATGCATATTATATTGTGTTTTGTCAGTCAGTTTGTAGCTAATGTCATGTATTTGTTGTGTTTATACTTAAGCTAACTCCTCTGATATCCACTCTGTATATAATGCATGTTATATTATGTTTTGTCACTCAGTTCGTACATAATGTCATGTATCTGTTCTGTTTATACCCTCAAGCTAACTCTGATATCTACTCTGTATATAATGCATGTTATATTATGTTTTGTCACTCAGTTCGTACATAATGTCATGTATCTGTTTTGTTTATACCCTCAAGTTAACTCTGATACCCACTCTGTATATAATGAATGTTATATTGTGTTTTGTCACTCAGTTTGTACATAATGTTATGCAACTGTTGTGTTTATACTCTCAAGTTAACTCTGATATCCACTCTGTATATAATGCATGTATATAATGTGTTTTGTCACTCAGTTTGAAAATAATGTGATGTATCAGTTGTGTTTATACTTAACCCAACTCTGATATCCACTCTGTATATAATGCATGTATATAATGTGTTTTGTCAGTCACACTGTATATGATGTGCTTTACCATGGTTAATAAATTAAAAATAAAATAAAACACCCTGTCATGGATTTGACCTAACAAGTCCTGCAGATAACTTCTTGCTAAAGATGTTTCTCTTAAGCCATCAATTTCTTCTGAGAAAATATCATTGCTCACCCTCAGAAGCATATCCTAATTACCTGAACTTTTAAAACACTTTTTTGACATAAAGTCGAGATTCAGAGGCATGGACTATGGATATGTAGACTGCCAAGGTATAATGTATATGACCGCAGAAAAAGCAGTTCAGACATATGTTTAGAAGCAATGAGAAAAACATCATTATTAGCTAATTTACTGACTGTCTCAGAATCGCCCACGATTAATGAAAATGCTAAAAATCATTTTTAAGGGGTAATTACCACTGGCAGCCCATGCATTGAATGACAACCCCCCTTATTCACTTTCCCACACATATGCAGACACTATGCAGACATTCACACACACACACACACACACACACACACACACACATACACACAGTCTCACACACACAGACACACAGACACACACACACACACACACACACACACACACACACACACACACACACACACACACACACACAAACACAGACATCCTAGTCCACTCACATCCCTGTAGACATGCACAGATACTTCCACAAACACACACACTCTCAAACACCCACCACTACTGCCTATCCACTGAATGTCACTAAACTTACTTGCAACATGGACTCTACCATTCGCTAGAATGGATGACTGTTGTCTTTTTGGTGTGTTAATTAACACAGTCAGCCATGCTATTTACGCAGTTAAGCAATTCGCTGAATCGCTTGTCTGTGTAAGTCACTTTCTACAGGCATTTTTGGGTAGAGTACATGGCTAATTAGCAGTAGCCCCTCCAGCAAAATTCCTCATTATTATTATTATTAACCTAAAAAGGCAGTAATTGAATAATTTATATAATATTGCTTACTTTATATGATATATAGCAATATATTTGAAGTATAATGTTTGTTATAGTAATATACTTTGATTACTTTTATATGAATGTAAATTTGCATATGTCAGAAGTGATAATTCAATAAAGGTGTTTGAAAAAATATATATTATTATTAACCTGTCCATCAGGATAGTCCACTATGGTAATTCTACCAACCCTGTAAAATCACTGCAGTGAGAATGTCTGTGAATCAGAAAGAGTTGTTCACTCATGGTAGGGCTTACCACTCATGGTAAACCTTTCGGAATCCCAGGGACAATGCTTGCATATTTCTGAAACAAAAATAGGAATTCCTCACTACTGCTTTTCTAAGAATTCTGTATCCAATATTTCAGAGTTATTATTTTTACAAATAAGTGAAGAGAAAGACAATAAAATCTTTACTTTCTTAAATTAAAATTCAATTTCAAAAACTCTCTAGTTTACGTTATTTGAAACAAATATCAAATTAGCTTTTTTCCTTGACTAAATGAAACATAAATCAACAATGAAATTATAAAAACATTTCATATAACACTAAAATCTGCTTGAATAGAGCAACACAGATCCCCCCATGACCTTAATAAGCATAAGTTACAGCTACTACAATTCCCATGGAAACTCCACAAGTTTGGTGGTAAATATTGTCCTTAAAAACAAAATAATTATTAAATAAAATGACTTTTTAGCAATTACAAATTAAATTAGCAGTTCTCTGTTAAAATCCAGCATGATCCAACAAACAATGTTTAACCAGGGAATGCTGAAGTCATGTGGAAAGACAGTATATAAGTAGTTTGCATCTACTGTCATCTACAGCCCCATTTCAGATGCCAGGTTTGACAGTTTTTGTTAGATTAAATGCAGGTTTTTAACTTTGACAACAGTCTGGACTTAAGTCTTTAGAAAACTTACAGAAGCATCCTACCTCATGAAGTGACAGCATTGTTATGGAAATGTATTTAAAAACAATTTTGCAGTCAGTGTATGTTATTACTTTTTTATAAAACTACACAACTGTAGTGCCATAGTTCAGGAAATTGATTCAAAAGATGGTATGCTGAAAATTTAGAGGAAAACAACATAATGAAGTTCCTAAGTGGCCTAGAGGGGTAAAGTCATAACCACAGTTCAGACAACCTAAGGTCAAGTAGCTGCTCATATGCTGGAAGAGCTGGGAATTGGAGGGGGTGACTAAGTGGCCAATGTCGGCTCACCCATCCTGGGAGGAAGGAATGAAGATTCTAGTCACTGGTTGTATTCCACAGCCAGAAAACAGAGACTTGCTGATGATGATGATGGAGCACTGGCCAAGGACATGACAAGGGCTTGCCAAACTGCTAAAAGTAACCCTCATTTGAATGTAGATAGGAACACGCCTATGGATGGGGAGAGCACTGCAGGCCCCATGGTAACACAGGAACTCACATTATTCTCAGTGGATGAAGCTGAAACCTAACAGAATTGTTCTTATTGTAAGAATCAGCAGATTATGGCAAATGGACAATCCACCACCATGGCTTTCTGAATGACACCCCACCCAAGTTGGCTCTTGCCCTTGGACTGGGGTCTCCCCATTGGTGGAGGATTAAACTGCTTCATCACCAACAGGGAGGGGATGATGGTCAGCAGGCATGGAGGAAAAAAACAGCTGTGAAAAAGAAGTACATTAGGAAGTAGCTAAGTTGAGGTCATTTGTTGAAATGACTATTGAAAAAAGACTGAAATGAAAATTGTATACAAATGCATTTTCACCTGCATTTTAGAAAGTCAGCTGCCATAAAATAAAGCAAGTAGCTAAATTACTATTTTTTATTGAAGTGACCATTGAAAAGCACTGAAATGATGATGCCATAGTAAAGCATTTTAATACTTACCTCAATTCATGGTCAGCTGCCAAAACATGAAGTTACACTGTACTGCATCTATGGTGCTAAGGGATAAAGGCCTGACTATGACCACACAGAACTGACTAGCATTGAAGGAGCTCATCAGGGAAGGTAGAAGTGAATGGCTGCTGTTATCTTATCACCCTAGGGGATGGAGGCAATTCATTATACTGTATTACTTAGACCTAGCAGAAGCTAGAAATCAGCAATTCATTACACAGCATTACTTAGACCTAGCAGAAACTGAAAATCAGCAATTCATTACACTGTATTACTTAGACCTAGCAGAAGCTAGAAATCAGCAAAATGTATCACAAAGGACCTCCATTAAATCCTGTTGCTGTATTTAATAGGCACATTAGTATGTTTCATTTACTCATTTTGTGCTATCTGCTTTATTCTGTCGTCACATATGAGAGAGAGAATTAATTCTAGATGGAATGCCATTCCATCACAATCTGCACTCACACGCTCACAGGCACACCAGTACATACATACCTGCACACACACACACACACACACACACACACACACACACACACACACACACACACACACACAATCCCAGGAAAGACATACAGATCCTGCATAGGAGACATTTCAGCCAGTAAACAAAACAGACAGTTGAGTGGCCAAAGCTTAAAACCTGAGCTTTGGCCGGCTAAGATCTAGCTGCATTCAACTGGATGTATAAGATAATTTAAGAACCTTTTATCTGCACTTTTTTCAACTAACACAGCATTTTAAGTGATTTATTTGTGTTGCATTGAATATTAACTGAAATGGAAGTTTTGACTCTGTTTTATCAGTTAGTGCTTGCTAGATTTTATTGCCTGGCAGAATTCCTACATAGTAATTGCAGTTGGGGGTAGTCTCATTCATTAATATTCTAATACTGCCTATTTAAGTGGTACATTTTGGAATATTTTCTGCTTAAAACTTGAGCTTTGGCCGGCTAAGATCTAGCTGTATTCAACTGGACGTATAAGAGAATTTAAGAACCTTTTATCTGCACTTTTTTCAACTAACACAGCATTTTATGTAATTTATTTGTGTTGCATTGAATATTAATTGAACTGGAAGTTTTGACTCTGTTTTTTCCATTAGTGCTTGCTAGATTTTCTTGCCTATTAGAATTCCTACATAGACAGTAAATGCAGTTGGGGGGTCCTCTCATTCACTGATATTCTGTTACTGCCTATTTGCACATTTTGGAATATTTTTTGCTTAAAACCTGAGCTTTGGTCAGCTAAGATCTAGCTGTATTCAACTGGATGTATAAGAGAATTTAAGTACCTTTTATCTGCACTTTTTTCAAATAGTACAGCATTTTAATTGATTTATTTGTATTGCATTGAATATTAACTGAACTAGAAGTTTTGACTCTGTTTTTTCAGTTAGTGCTTGCTAGATTTTATTGCCTGTCAGAATTCCTGCATAGACAGTAATTGCAGTTGGGGGTAGTCTCATTCATTGATGATCTGTTACTGCCTATTTAAGTGGTACATTTTGGAATATTTTCTGCTTAAAACCTGAGCTTTGGCCGGCTAAGATCTAGCTGTATTCAACTGGACATAAAAGAGAATATAAGTAGCTTTTATCTGCACTTTTTTCAAATAGTACAGCATTTTAATTGATTTATTTGTGTTGCATTGAATATTAACTGAACTGGAAGTTTTATCTCTGTTTTTTCAGTTAGTGCTAGCTAGATTTTATTGCCTATTAGAATTCCTGCATAGACAGTAATTGCAGTCGGGGGTAGTCTCATTCATTGATATTCTGTTACTGCCTATTTAAGTGGTACATTTTGGAATATTTTCTGCTTAAAACCTGACCTTTGGCCATCTAAGATCTGACTGTATTCAACTGGACGTACAAGAGAATTTAAGTACCTTTTATCTGCACTTTTTTCAAATAATACAGCATTTTAATCGATTTATTTGTGTTGCACTGAATATTAACTGAACTGGAAGTTTTGACTCTGTTTTTTCAGTTAGTGCTTGCTAGATTTTATTGCCTGTTAGAATTCCAGCATAGGCAGTAATGGTAGTCGGGGGTTGTCTCATTTGTTGACATTCTGTTACTGCCTATTTAAGTGGTACATTTTGGAATATTTTCTGCTTAAACCTGAGCTTTGGCCGGCTAAGATCTAGCTGTGTTCAACTGGATGTACAAGAGAATTTAAGTACCTTTTATCTGCACTTTTTTCAAATAATACAGTATTTTCATTGATTTATTTCTGTTGCATTGAATATTAACTGAACTGGAAGTTTTCACTCTGTTTTTTCAGTTAGTGCTTGCTAGATTTTATTGCCTGTTAGAATTCCTGCATAGACAGAAATTGCAGTTGGGGGTAGTCTCATTCACTGATATTATGCTACTGCCTATTTAAGTGGTCCATTTTGGAATGTTTTCTGCTTAAAACCTGAACTTTTGCCAGCTATGATCTAGCTGTATTCACTTGGACATATAAGAGAATTTAAGTACCTTTTATCTGCACTTTTTTCAAATAATACAGCATTTTAATTTATTTATTTGTGTTGCATTGAATATTAACTGAACTGGAAGTTTTGACTCTGTTTTTTTAGTTAGTGCTTGCTAGATTTTATTGTCTGTTAGAATTCCTGCATTGACAGTAATGGCAGTCGAGGGTAGTCTCATTCATTGATATTCTGTTACTGCCTATTTAAGTGGTACATGTTGGAATATTTTCTGCTTAAAACCATGGCTATGATCTAGCTGTATTCAATTGGATGTATAAGAGAATTTAAGTATGTTTTATCTGCACTTTTTTTAAAATAATACAGCATTTTAATTGATTTATTTGTGTTGCATTGAATACTAACTGAACTGGAAGTTTTCACTCTGTTTTTTCAGTTAGTGCTTGCTAGATTTTATTGACTGTCAGAATTCCTGCATAGGCAGTAATTGCAGTCTGGGGTAGTCTCGTTCATTGATATTCTGTTTCTGCCTATTTAAGTGGTATATTTTGGAATATTTCCTGCTTAAAACCTGAGCTTTGGCCGGCTAAGATCTAGCTGTGTTCAACTGGACGTATAAGAGAATTTAAGTACCTTTTATCTGCACTTTTTTTCAAATAGTACAGCGTTTTAATTGATTTATTTGTGTTGCACTAAATATTAACTGAACTGGAAGTTTTGACTCTGTTTTTTCAGTTAGTGCTTACTAGATTTTATTCCCTATTAGTATTCCTGCATAGACAGTAATGGCATTCGAGGGTAGTCTCATTCATTGATATTCTGTTACTGCTTATTTAAGTGGTACATTTTGGTATATTTTCTGCTTAAAACCTGAGCTTTGGCCGACTAAGATCTAGCTGTATTCAACTGGACGTATAAGAGAATTTAAGTACCTTTTATCTGCATTTTTTTCAAATAATACAGCATTTTAATTTATTTATTTGTGTTGCATTGAATATTAACTGAACTGGAAGTTTTTATTCTGTTTTTTCAGTTAGTGCTTGCTAGATTTTATTCCCTATTAGTATTCCTGCATAGACAGTAATGGCATTCGAGGGTAGTCTCATTCTTTGATATTCTGTTACTGCTTATTTAAGCGGTACATTTTGGAATATTTTCTGCTTAAAACCTGAGCTTTGGCCGGTTAAGAACTAGCTGTATTCAACTGGATGTATAAGAGAATTTAAAACAGTGTAAGAAACTTCTCTGTGTGGAAGATTTTCAATCCATATATTTCTAGTTAATCACTGTATATTAATCAGATCAGACAATAGTAGTAGAAGTAGCAAATGTAAACTCGTCAAGTCAAAAAGTAATAATTGAAAATATATAATTCTACAGCATTACTAAGTATTCGAAAGTAATCCAAAAAAGGCAGGCAGCCTGTTTCCAGTCGAAAATCCTTTATTAAGTACACAGACAAGCGATCCAAGTAAAACAAAAATAGAGTAATAATTCCCTCACAAGCTTTCTAAAAATATATATATACTTTTTATCAGGCATGGGAGTGGTTTATTGTGCTGTAAAACAAAGTGTTATTGGTAGACATGTTAAATTCTCATCCCTTCCCCCATCAGTGTGACATTCGAGCTGGTCCTGCCCTACCTAGTAGCTGTCATAATAATATATAGCCCTAATGTACTTTAATGGTACATCTTATTTAACCAAATTATTAAGTAGATTATTAAGTCTGTGATTTTATACAAGGCAATATACTACATGGCTGGAAATATATCTACCTTAGTTCATTTTGCGATCAAAAATTATTTATAAATATATGCATATACATTTTGCATGTAAAAATCAGTTTCTATTTTCATAACCTATTGTTAACAAAGATCGCTTTCATCCTTCTAGACTTCTTCAGGTCTGTGTACAAGAACCCTAAAAACCTATATAATTGTATGATTAGTTAGTATTGTTATTACCATCATTTTGAATAAACTGGGAAAAAAAAGGAGAACCAGAAAAAAAAAAGAAAAAAAAAAAAAATATATATATATATATATATATATATATATATGATGGAAACAAAATATACACTTAAATTTCAAATGATTTAAAATGGTATTTAAAACCAATTTGTAGAAAAAAATAAAATAAAATACAATTAGTCGTGTAAACAATGTGGCAATTTTCTAAGTTCCAGTGCACTTTTAATTGAACAGTAGTAGTTTAGTCCAGGCTTTCTAAAAGAGTTCAGCTTTAACTGCCACATGAGTTCATGTTTCTCCAGAATATTCGGGATGTCTCCTTCAAGATCACCCATGTCTATGCGATCCAGGATCTGGAACTTAAAACCTGTGTGTCTTTTATGAAGAGAAAGGTGTTTGGCTAGTGCATTATTTTTACATCCAGAGCGGATTTCTGACAGATGACATGAAATCCTTCGCTTGACTTTATTTACAGTCTTGCCCTGTGCCCTGTAAATTACTTTTTTAGTGTTACAGTCACCCCCTGCACTGGTTTTAATGATCTTCTTTAAATAAGGGAAATAAAAACTATCACCTTGGTATATAAATATACAAAATGTACAATTAGTTTCACATCTTTTAGTGATTTTCTCACATGGTCTAGGTTTAAATTCAACAAAACTTCTAATATTCCTGGCCTTCCTATAAACAAATGATGGGGCTTCACCTAAGATGTTAATCAGAAAAGGGTTTCCTATGACAGTGTCCCAGTTTTCTTCAATAATATTTTTGATACTGTGATAATCCAAAGTGTATGTCAGGATGCAGTTATTTTTGCATTTGTTATTCTCTGTGGGATTACTTAACATTTTTCTACTGGGGAGGTTGAGTGAAGGTGTTTCAGTCCTTTTCAGTTCTATAATGGGTTCCAGGATGTTTTTTAACATCTGACTTTCATAGCCTCTCACTAGAAAATCATTCTCTAAGTTGTTCAGGTTTCTCAAAAATGGTTCCATCTCTGTGGTAATTCGAGCTAATCTATAGCCTTGGGATTTCATTACATTATACTTGGTTTTTGTAGGATGTAGACTTTTACTGTGGAGTAATAAGTTAACCCTCATTGGTTTTCTGAAAAGATCAGTGGTGATTTGTTATTGTTGGTGTCCTTGGAAATCTGCATATCTAAGAAAGTGGTTGAAGTACAGCTATGGGAAGAGGTAAACTTCAGGAAGGGGGTTGTTTGATTGAGGTAAGTGATAAAATCTCCAAGCTGCAAGGTGTCACCTTCCCACACAATAAAGACCATCATCAATAAAACATGAATAGCATGTGATATGCTGCATGTAGTCTGTGTTGTTTAACACAAAGTCCTCCTCCCATTTGCCCAGGGCTGGTTAGCTATGCTGGGAGCCATGGCAGCCCCCATTGCTATACCAGTTTTTTGTTTGTAGTGTTTGCCATTGAAAGTAAAGAAACTGAAGTCCAGTACAAGATTAATGAGCTTGCTTAACTTTTGCAGTTGTGCCTGTGTACCCTGATTATGTTTCTTAAAAGACTCCATAGCTGCTGTTATACAGTAATTGTGAGGGAGCACTGTGTACAAGGATTCCACATCAATAGTTACCAAAATACTGTCAGCTTCCACTTTAATGTTTTTTATTTTCTTCAAAAAATCCATTGACTCTTTTATGTATTACATATTCTTTTCTGCTAGAGGTTTCAGCAAGTAATCAAGGTAAATGGCTGTGTCTTCAGTAAGGGAACCTCCACTTGCTACCACCGTTCTATAAGGTGGGTCTTCTCTGTTCTTGTGTGGCTTTGGTATTCCAAAAAAGTAAGGTAAATGTGGGCATGGGCTCCATAAATAATTATAAAGATTTTCAGTGATAAGTTTTTCTTCCCATAATGTGGTGAGATTAGTGTTCCATAAATCATATGCTCTTTTTATATCATCCATGGCAAATAACTCATAAAATCTGTTATCCTCCAGCATGTTCTCTATCTTTTGGTTGTAGCTAGTGGTATCAGTCACAAGTATACCTCCTCCCTTGTCTGCCTTCATTACATGCCTGGATTTATCATTGCCTAGCTCAAGCAATGATTTTCTTTCTCCCTGTGTTAAGTTATAAAGTTTTTTCTTTGGAGCTTTTTTAAGCACTTTCCTGATATCCATCTCACATTTCACTTTGAAAGCAGCTAGTGTTTGATGTAGTGGTGGACAATAGCTGCTAGGCCTTTTTATAGTTTCATCAATAGGCTTATTTTCAGTGTCATTACTTTTGCCATGAAACTGTACCCTTAAGTTGAGCTTCCTCACAAACATTTTAAGGTCTATCAGTACTTGAGCAACCTCACTCCTGCAGCTTGGTACAAAAGTAAGTCCTTTGGACAACACATTTTTTTCCTCTTCAGTCAGTGCTTTAACAGAGTGGTTCCAGATAAGTGGAGGACCTGTTATTGTGGTACCTGTTGTTGTTGTTATTGTACCTGTTATTGTGGCTGTTTCCTCTGTCTGAACCTGGGACCTGGGTTGTAGTCGGGGTTCCAGTCGGGATTGCCCAGGTATTGTATTTCCCTCACCCCTGTCCACTGTTTGGTTCTCCTGTCTCCCTGGGAGTTTGTGGATAGAGTATGAGACCTCTGGAATTCCTCCTCTGCTTTCTGGAATTTCGGTGGGTTGTAGTAGTATTCCTCGCTGTGGCTGTGGTATGGGGGGGCCTGGTAAGAGGGACAAGCTCTGGGGCTCTGGTGGTGGTCGTCATTCTTGTTCTGCTACTGGTGCTGGCTTTGGTATTGGTGTGGTGGTTGATGTCTAGTGATAGTTTTTATTGCCCTTATTTAAAGAAGATCATTAAAACCAGTGCAGGGGGTGACTGTAACACTAAAAAAGTAATTTACAGGGCACAGTGCAATGAATGTGATGCATTCTATGTGTGCAAGACTGTAAATAAACTCAAGCGAAGGATTTCATGTCATCTGTCAGAAATCCGCTCTGGATGTAAAAATAATGCACTAGCCAAACACCTTTCTCTTCATAAAAGACACATAGGTTTTAAGTTCCAGATCCTGGATCGCATAGACATGGGTGATCTTGAAGGAGACATCCCAAATATTCTGGAGAAACATGAACTCACGTGGCAATTAAAGCTGAACTCTTTTAGAAAGCCTGGACTAAACTACCACTTTTCAATTAAAAGTGCACTGGAACTTAGAAAATTACCACATTGTTTACATGACTAATTGTATTTTATTTTATTTTTTTCTACAAATTGGTTTTAAATACCATTTTAAATAATTTGAAATTTAAGTCTATATTTTGTTTCCATCATCATACATATATATATATATATATATATATATATATATATTTTTTTATTTTTTTTTTTTCTGGTTCTCTTTTTTTCCACTTTATTCAAAATGATGGTAATAACAATACTAACTAAGTATACAATTATATAGGTTTTTAGGGTTCTTGTACACAGACCTGAAGAAGTCTAGAAGGACGAAAGCGATCTTTGTTAACAATAGGTTATGAAAATAAAAACTGATTTTTACATGCAAAATGTATATGTATATATTTATATATAATTTTGATCAAAATGAACTAAGGTTGATATATTTCCAGCCATGTAGTATATTGCCTTGTATAAAATCACAGACTTAATAATCTACTTAATAATTTGGTTAAATAAGATGTACCATTAAAGTACATTAGGGCTATATATTATTTTGACAGCTACTAGGTAGGGCAGGACCAGCTCGAATGTCACACTGATGGGGGAAGGGATGTGAATTTAACATGTGTACCAATAACATTTTGTTTTACAGAACAATAAACCACTCCCATGCCTGATAAAAAGTATATATATATATATATATATATATATATATATATATATATATATATATATATATTTTTAGAAAGCTTGTGAGGAAATGATTACTCTATTTTTGTCTTACTTGGATCGCTTGTCTGTGTACTTAATAAAGGATTTTTGACTGGAAACAGGCTGCCTGCCTTTTTTGGATTACTTTAGAATACTTAGCAATGCTGTAGAATTATATATTTTCTATTATTACTTTTTGACTTGACGAGTTTACGTTCGCTACTTCTACTACTATTGTCTGATCTGATTAATATACAGTGATTAACTAGAAATATATGGACTGAAAATCTTCCACACAGAGAAGTTTCTTACACTGTTTTGTTTTTAGACCCACTACACTTTAATGGGTTGTTTTGAGACTTCGGGGATACCACGGAGATTACTTGTTTTTTATAAGAGAATTTAAGTACCTTTTATCTGCACTTTTTTTAAATGATACAGCATTTTAATTGATTTATTTGTTTTGCATTGAATATTATCTGAACTGGAAGTTTTGACTATGTTTTTTCAGTTAGTGCTTGCTAGATTTTCTTGCCTGTTAGAATTCCTGCATAGACAGTAATTGCAGTCGGGGGTAGTCTCATTCATTGATATTCTGTTACTGCCTATTTAAGTGGTACATTTTGGAATATTTTCTGCTTAAAACCTGAGCTTTTGCCAGCTATGATCTAGCTGTATTCACTTGGATATATAAGAGAATTTAAGTACCTTTTTCCTGCACTTTTTTCAAATAACACAGCATTTTAATTGATTTATTTGTGTTGCATTTAAGGGTCATGCATGCAAAATAATCCCATGCATGTTCCTAGTTTAAAGAATCCACCGCTACATCCAAGAATAAAGTTGTTCGAGGAAATTTGTGAAATGGACTTTAGACATCGTTTGCAGTATAATAAAAGACAAGGTCAGTATTATAATAATAATTTTTCTAAGGTTCAACAGGAAACGTTAAATGAACTAAAATCTAGCAATGATGTCCGTATTATATAACCTGATAAGGGAGGTGGGCTTGTGATTATGAATGCATTTGATTACAACCAACAATTGTTGCATATTTTATATGATGAGGCATACATTGAAGTGTCTATAAATGAAATTAACGTTTCTTATTCCAGGATTGATTATATCCTTGAGGATATGTTATGGCAGGGGCAGATTACCAATGAAGCCTCTTTATATATGCAGATGAAAAATCCCAGGATTCCTGTGATGTTTGGAGCACCCAAACTACATAAGGATTTGCAGAATCCACCATTGCATCCCATTGTAGATGCTGGTGGCTCAAAAACGTATTATATAGCAAAATATATTGACATGAGGCTAAAAGATAAAATAAAAAGTTTAAAGTATATTTCACGTGATTCCTGGGATTTTCTAACAAAGGTAAATAGCTTATCTTTTGATAAAGTTGATAAAATAACATTCATTACGGTGGATGTTAAGGATTTATTCACCTGCATACCGCAACAGTTAGGTATCACTTGGTTCACTGATTTCTTTTTTGAAATTACACCTGTACCTCAGGGTGAACTTAATACATTGACAGATTTGTTAGAATTAGTTTTGTCCAATAATTATATCTATCATGATGGGCATTACTTTAAACAAATTAAGGGGGTAGCAATGGGTTCCACCATAGGTACCTTTTATGCAAATGTTATTATGGCAGTTTGGGAACATAGATATTTGTTTCCATCTGAATTTATGCATTATGTAGAGTTGTATAGTCGATTCTTGGATGATTTGTTTTTCATTTGGAATGCTCCTTTAGAATTAATTGAGGATTTTATAAAGTATATAAATGCTACTACTGAGTTTTTGACCTTCACACATGAATTAGGTAAGGATAGTATTGTATATTTAGACATTTCTTTACAAAAGGATTTAGTACATAATAAATTAAAAGCTAATATTCATCGGAAAAAAACTTATTCTAACAAATTTTTGCATTTTGACAGTCACCACCCTCAGCATGTAAAAAAAGCAGTTTTAAAAGGGCAATTGGTGCTGGCAGCACGTATGGTGTCTGTTTTTGATGAATTTATGAAGGAATGTCAATATATAGTAAATATGTTTTTAAATAGACAATATCCTAAGCAGTTTGTTGAATGCATATTACATGAGGTAGTAATGAAGAGGAAAAATGGATTTTATAAACCGCTTTTAGGCAGCTCTGAAATTATAGTCACTCATTCATTTGAACAAGATGATACAGGACAGCAAGCAGTAGGGGCGGTAAAAAACAAAAATAATTTCAATAATGTACATAATGTTAACACAGGTTCACCTAATAAAGGAAATATAGCATTCATCACCACTTATACACAGGATTCAGAGTATGTTAAAGATTTGGTGATGAAAAATTGGATTTTTATTAAGGGGGATGTGCAATTGACAAGATTATTGGGCACACAGCCACCTATTATATATAAAAGAGATAGGAATCTGAAGGATTGGTGTAACACTTGTTCCAAAATGCAAAGCACTTCAAAAGGAATAATGAGAAAATGTAATATGTGCAAATATTGCCCGTATATTATGGAAATTGAACAAGTTTTTATTAACAACACCTTAATACAAATAAAAGGAAGGTATAATTGCAACACTTCCGGTGTTGTATATGCAGCAATATGCACACAATGTTCAGCTTATTACATCGGAAAAAACGAACGAAAATTAAAACAGCGTATTTATGAGCATGTCTATGACATCAGAAGGCATTCAGAAAACAATGCATTATATAGACATGTAGCGCAATATTCAGTACATAATTTTAAATTTATAGTACTGGAACAAGTGGTTCCATCTCCTAGAAAAAGTCCTTGGAAAGTAATATTAGAATCCAAAGAATATTGGTGGCAGGTTTATCTAAATGCCACACAATTTCCAGGACTAAATGATTCTGTCTCTATTACTAGTATTTTAAAATTAAAAGCCTTGAATAGGTAATATTGTACATGTATATGTAGTATACAATGTATTAAATCAGTATTTTTTATTCATTTACTTAGTTAATGATTAGGTGGAATTTTACATATTTTAATTGGTAGTATATTTTTACAACGGAATGGTCTAATATAACATATTTAATAATGGGTTTAAGTAAAGATTTATTACACACCGGTAATATAGCATTCATTATATATTTTAGGATCTAAATATAGATAATAGGATATTATGTATTTTAATGATGAATGTATTGTGAAATATTTTATGTTATTAATATGTATTTATGTTGTTAGTAAATTTTATCATATTTGGTGTAGTAAACCCACATTTAAAATCATGAATAATAAATGAACTGTTGATTAGTTAATTGCATAATTGGTTAAGTGCATATAGTATATATAGCCATTGGTGTGGCTATGGGCACTTCATGTGCAAATAGCTATGCCAATCTATCACTAGTACGATGGGAAGAACAATATGTTTGTCAGATGTTAACCCATTTTTTGGCTACATTTTCTGGTACGTCCGTTTCGTGGATGATGTTTTTGTCTTGTGGAAAGGGCATGGTGAAAATATCAGTAATTTCATTGATTACCTGCATAGTACTACAGACTTTTTGAAGTTTACTTTTACTTTTTCTGATACATGTGTTGATTTCTTGGATGTGAGTGTCACCCTTACTGATTTAAAGCAGATAAGAGCCAGTATTTATCACAAACCCACAAGAACCAATGCCTGTCTTCACAGGTCAAGCATGCACCTAGAAATGTCCTCAAAGGACAAGTCTATAGAACCCTACGCCTACATAATAATGATGAAGAGGCTGTAGTTGCTTTAAATAAGTTACAAGACGAATTTCAAACAAGAGGCTATTCTAGCTCAGAAATCACTAGAGTGATAGCAGATGCATGGAAATTGAGATCTACAAGATGTAAACTATACATGAGCTCTTGTAGTGCTGATACAAGTATACCTTATGATACAAGTATTGATAGAAATAAGTTTAGAATAGTGTTTAGATTTGCAAGTAACATCAATAAGTATACGGAAATTACTAAAAAGAATTGGCACTTATTACATGAAATACCAGGTCTGGTTTCCACAGTTGGTGACACCCCAAACTTCAGTTTTAGAAATAATGTGTCTTTAAAGCAGCAGCTCTGTAATAGAGAACATCAGTCTTTTAGAAAAAAATCTCTCAAACAGACAGGGCACCTTCCCGTGCAGGAATTGTGCTGCTTGTCAGCATGTCTATACTAAAAATGAGTACATTCATCCTGTGAAATGTTTTAAACTTTATACGAAGAATTACTATGATTGTAAAAGTGTCGATGTTGTTTATTTTTGTTTTTGCCAAGCATGCCATGCCTATTATGTTGGCAAAACAAATAGGAGTTTTAAAGAAAGAATGTTAGATCATATAAGGGACATACGGAACCAGAAGCAATCAAATGCTCTAGCTAATCATGTCCTGAATACAGACAGTAGTCATTGTTTTAAATTTTTAATCTTACAACAAATAGTAAGGACAAATAGAGGTGGTGATGTAGAAAACCACACTGAAGAATTAGAACAACAATGGATCACTAAATTACAAGCGGATAGATATCCTGGTTTGAATGGCTGCACTTCATTAGTTCCTTACCTTAAGACAAGGCGCCTTAAACACTAAATATGAGTTTTTTATATATTTTTTATTGTACTGTTATGGTTATATGTGCACAAAATGTGTGTGTATATGTACATATATATATATATATATATATATATATATATATATATATATATATATATATACATATTTTTTTTTTTTTTAACAACCATCAGTGACATTCCCCTTTTTAAATATTATTGTGTGTAAATACACACCTTTCTATATATTTTATGCATTTTTCTTATGGATATCGATATATGTTCTTATGTTAGTGGAGTAATATCTCTTTAAATTGTGATGTCATACTAATTGTCCTAGTATTTAACCAAGCATCAGTTGTAGTGATGTGGCCTGATAAAGCAACATTAAGTTGTGAAAGCGCTTACTGTTTGTCTTCTGCAATAAAGTATAGTGACTGATTTCCAGTGTGTAACTTTGGTGCCTTAATTTACTTTTGCTGTTGTTGTGTGTTTTGGGCACCTCAGTGTACCTGCAGCCATTTGTTTTTTGCATATTCAGTTCTGAGCCCCCAAGCCTTTCTGTGTTGGAGAGAAGCCTTCTAGCTTAATTTTGTTTCTTAGAACTAGCCAGTTTTCTAGTTTCAGCACTCAAATCTGTTACTTTGAACTCAGCACTCGTTCAGAACTCATTGTAAGCACTACATAAGCTGCAAATTACTACAGCACTCAACTTTCCTCACTTGTCTAGAGGAAAGCAGTTTTTAGCACTTAATAAATAAGCACCTATCCAGGCATGTCTAAGGGTCAGCTCCTGTGATTTCTCCTGTCTACCTGATGAATCTGGGCATCTTGGGGCAATGCAGCAATTGCCTCATGTACACAGACAACCCTCTGCTCCTACCACCCAACACTACAGCCTGTGAGAGATGCACTTATATAGCCAAACTTGAAGCAAAGCTCTATTCCCCCAAGACTGGACTAGACAGTCAAGAGGAGAAGGTAAACACTTGCACCACACCACACTCATCATGTAGTCCCTCATAACTTACACCACCAAAACACACATATAGAAACACAAAACACACACCTACATTCACAGAGGCTCTCAATAAAACCTGCCCAAGCATCAGGGACTTCCAAAGCAGAAACGCAAGCAACCTCCACCCCAACACAACCCAAATGACACATAGCCCACAAACTCAGTGTGCCACTCAACCACAGCCCATAAGGCATAACAACGCACCCAACACTCTAGTCATAGGTGACTCTATAGTCAGGCACACTGATGTTCCACTCCCCAGGCTAAACAAGGAAAAAGTTACTGTCAGCTGCCTGTTAGGTGCCAGGATCCGCCACATAATGCACGCACTCAGGTCACTCCAACAGGTACAAATATGACACTGTCATTGTCCATGTTGGTGTGAATGACCTGAGACATACCTCCCTGGACTACATGAAAAGAGACATGGAGGAGCTCTCCGATCTTGTAGCCCAGGCAGATATGACCCTAGCCCTGAGTAGCATCCTACCATCACCCAGAATGATACCACAGTACAAGGACAAAATGATTGACTTCAACAATTGGCTAAGCTTCTGGTGTCATTCTAAGGGGATCCAGTATTTGTCTGCCTAGGACGACATGATCGACAGACCACGATGCTTGCCAGAGATGGCCTGCACTTGTCACCCTTGGGATTCTGGATACTGGCTAAGGCTCTTGTCACCCCTATAGTGCCTTTTTTAGGCAAGGTTCCAATGACAAATTCACCACTGTAACAGGTACAAGCAAGCAAAATCTGAGGGTAATGCTACTCAATGCTAGAAGTCTAAACCTCAAAATGCACTCACTGAGGAACTCCTTAAAATGGAGAACATCGACATCTGTGCAGTGACAGGGACCTGGTTCAAAGCTCCAGAGTGCACCCCCTCCATTACCAGGCTATAATTCATACCACACCTTTCGGCCACCTAACCCGTAACGAAGCACTAAAGGTGGGGCGTGTCCATATGCATTAAGGATATCCACACCTCCAGTCTAGTTGCACAGCATAATGCATTCGAGATTATCCAAGTGTAACTAACTCTGGGCAAGACCACAATCCAAATTGTAGCTTGCTACTGAGCCCCCAATGCCCCAGGATTCCCACTCCTCATTTCTTAATACACTGGATAGTATAAGGGTACATCCCAACACCCTAATAATGGGCGATTTCAACTACCCCACCATTAACTGAGAAAACTACTAATGTACCAACTCTTTTTACTCAACGCTTTTCTGAATTCATAAATTCCAATGCCTTGGATCAACTTATTCACACCCCCACCAGGGGCAGCAATATCCTAGACCTGGTCATTACCAACATGGGCAACCGGTGTTCCACACCAGAGGTCAGTTCCTCGGTCAGATCCGACCACAAGCTAATCACCCTAGACATCCACATCCTGCCCCACCCCCAATTAGGGAAACCACTGTAAAAAACTTCTCCAAAGTCAACTTCACACTTCTTAAGACAGAAGTGGCAAACTTCATGACACCCATGCAGACAGACAATAGAGGTACGACTGCTGAATCCTACACAAATGCACTTTATAAGCACTTACACGAGTGCATGGATCATGCTATCCCTAATAGAACCAAGATGCTATCCTCCAAAAAAAGGAAGCCAATCTGGTGTCCTCTGCCATAAACAAACTCTACCACAGAAGAAAGAAACTGTTGCAAAAAAAGAGTAAAATCCCATGACTGTAGGAACTGGTCATCCTCAGTAAGAAGCTGAGATCCCTCATAAAATCCTCCAAAGCTAGTTACAAAAACAAAATTGCCACTGACTCTAAAGACAACCACAAAGCATTCTATAGCTATGTCAAGAATCTCAATGGCAACACTCAGATCTGCTCTGGGTTACAGCACAATGGCACTAAATATACAGAACCAACTGATATTGCCAACATCCTGGCAGATAGGATCAGTGCTAACTTTACCCCACTCTCACCCCCTAGAGGGGCCATCTCTATACTGGAAGAATGTGAAGTTCCTGTAATCACGGCTGCACAGGTAAAAAACACATTCTCCAAAGCCAAGAACATAGCATCCATGGGAGCTGACAATATCCCAGGCTGAGTTGTACATGAACTACAGAATGAACTGGCACCCTACCTAAGTACCATGTTCAGTCATAGCCTCACCTCAGGCTTTGTGCCCACTGAATGGTGCACCATGATGGTTATCCCAATCCACAAAGAGGGAGCCACGACAGACCCTGGGAACTACCGCCCCATTAGCCTGATGAGCCTGGTCTGCAAGGCCATGGAACGTATCATGGAATGGCTGCACTTCATTAGTTCCTTACCTTAAGACAAGGCGCCTTAAACACTAAATATGAGTTTTTTATATATTTTTTATTGTACTGTTATGGTTATATGTGCACAAAATGTGTGTGTATATGTACATATATATATATATATATATATATATATATATATATATATATATATATATATACATATTTTTTTTTTTTTTAATAACCATCAGGGGTGACATTCCCCCTTTTTTAAATATTATTGTGTGTAAATACACACCTTTCTATATATTTTATGCATTTTTCTTATGGATATCGATATATGTTCTTATGTTAGTGGAGTAATATCTCTTTAAATTGTGATGTCATACTAATTGTCCTAGTATTTAACCAAGCATCAGTTGTAGTGATGTGGCCTGATAAAGCAACATTAAGTTGTGAAAGCGCTTACTGTTTGTCTTCTGCAATAAAGTATAGTGACTGATTTCCAGTGTGTAACTTTGGTGCCTTAATTTACTTTTGCTGTTGTTGTGTGTTTTGGGCACCTCAGTGTACCTGCAGCCATTTGTTTTTTGCATATTCAGTTCTGAGCCCCCAAGCCTTTCTGTGTTGGAGAGAAGCCTTCTAGCTTAATTTTGTTTCTTAGAACTAGCCAGTTTTCTAGTTTCAGCACTCAAATCTGTTACTTTGAACTCAGCACTCGTTCAGAACTCATTGTAAGCACTACATAAGCTGCAAATTACTACAGCACTCAACTTTCCTCACTTGTCTAGAGGAAAGCAGTTTTTAGCACTTAATAAATAAGCACCTATCCAGGCATGTCTAAGGGTCAGCTCCCTGTGATTTCTCCTGTCTACCTGATGAATCTGGGCATCTTGGGGCAATGCAGCAATTGCCTCATGTACACAGACAACCCTCTGCTCCTACCACCCAACACTACAGCCTGTGAGAGATGCACTTATATAGCCAAACTTGAAGCAAAGCTCTATTCCCCCAAGACTGGACTAGACAGTCAAGAGGAGAAGGTAAACACTTGCACCACACCACACTCATCATGTAGTCCCTCATAACTTACACCACCAAAACACACATATAGAAACACAAAACACACACCTACATTCACAGAGGCTCTCAATAAAACCTGCCCAAGCATCAGGGACTTCCAAAGCAGAAATGCAAGCAACCTCCACCCCCAACACAACCCAAATGACACATAGCCCACAAACTCAGTGTGCCACTCAACCACAGCCCATAAGGCATAACAACGTACCCAACACTCTAGTCATAGGTGACTCTATAGTCAGGCACACTGATGTTCCACTCACCAGGCTAAACAAGGAGAAAGTTACTGTCAGCTGCCTGTCAGGTGCCAGGATCCGCCACATAACGCACGCACTCAGGTCACTCCGCAACAGGTACAAATATGACACTGTCATTGTCCATGTTGGTGTGAATGACCTGAGACATACCTCCCTGGACTACATGAAAAGAGACATGGAGGAGCTCTCCGATCTTGTAGCCCAGGCAGATATGACCCTAGCCCTGAGTAGCATCCTACCATCACCCAGAATGATACCACAGTACAAGGACAAAATGATTGACTTCAACAATTGGCTAAGCTTCTGGTGTCATTCTAAGGGGATCCAGTATTTGTCTGCCTAGGACGACATGATCGACAGACCACGATGCTTGCCAGAGATGGCCTGCACTTGTCACCCTTGGGATTCTGGATACTGGCTAAGGCTCTTGTCACCCCTATAGTGCCTTTTTTAGGCAAGGTTCCAATGACAAATTCACCACTGTAACAGGTACAAGCAAGCAAAATCTGAGGGTAATGCTACTCAATGCTAGAAGTCTAAACCTCAAAATGCACTCACTCGAGGAACTCCTTAAAATGGAGAACATCGACATCTGTGCAGTGACAGGGACCTGGTTCAAAGCTCCAGAGTGCACCCCCTCCATTACCAGGCTATAATTCATACCACACCTTTCGGCCACCTAACCCGTAACGAAGCACTAAAGGTGGGGGCGTGTCCATATGCATTAAGGATATCCACACCTCCAGTCTAGTTGCACAGCATAATGCATTCGAGATTATCCAAGTGTAACTAACTCTGGGCAAGACCACAATCCAAATTGTAGCTTGCTACTGAGCCCCCAATGCCCCAGGATTCCCACTCCTCATTTCTTAATACACTGGATAGTATAAGGGTACATCCCAACACCCTAATAATGGGCGATTTCAACTACCCCACCATTAACTGAGAAAACTACTAATGTACCAACTCTTTTACTCAACGTTTTCTGGAATTCATAAATTCCAATGCCTTGGATCAACTTATTCACACCCCCACCAGGGGCAGCAATATCCTAGACCTGGTCATTACCAACATGGGCAACCGGTGTTCCACACCAGAGGTCAGTTCCTCGGTCAGATCCGACCACAAGCTAATCACCCTAGACATCCACATCCTGCCCCACCCCCAATTAGGGAAACCACTGTAAAAAACTTCTCCAAAGTCAACTTCACACTTCTTAAGACAGAAGTGGCAAACTTCATGACACCCATGCAGACAGACAATAGAGGTACGACTGCTGAATCCTACACAAATGCACTTTATAAGCACTTACACGAGTGCATGGATCATGCTATCCCTAATAGAACCAAGATGCTATCCTCCAAAAAAAGGAAGCCAATCTGGTGTCCTCTGCCATAAACAAACTCTACCACAGAAGAAAGAAACTGTTGCAAAAAAAGAGTAAAATCCCATGACTGTAGGAACTCCCTGGTCATCCTCAGTAAGAAGCTGAGATCCCTCATAAAATCCTCCAAAGCTAGTTACAAAAACAAAATTGCCACTGACTCTAAAGACAACCACAAAGCATTCTATAGCTATGTCAAGAATCTCAATGGCAACACTCAGATCTGCTCTGGGTTACAGCACAATGGCACTAAATATACAGAACCAACTGATATTGCCAACATCCTGGCAGATAGGATCAGTGCTAACTTTACCCCACTCTCACCCCCTAGAGGGGCCATCTCTATACTGGAAGAATGTGAAGTTCCTGTAATCACGGCTGCACAGGTAAAAAACACATTCTCCAAAGCCAAGAACATAGCATCCATGGGAGCTGACAATATCCCAGGCTGAGTTGTACATGAACTACAGAATGAACTGGCACCCTACCTAAGTACCATGTTCAGTCATAGCCTCACCTCAGGCTTTGTGCCCACTGAATGGTGCACCATGATGGTTATCCCAATCCACAAAGAGGGAGCCACGACAGACCCTGGGAACTACCGCCCCATTAGCCTGATGAGCCTGGTCTGCAAGGCCATGGAACGTATCATCATGGAACTCATAAACAAAGACGTTGGTAATCTCCAAACTCTGGACCCTACCCAGTTCGGGTTTATTAAAGGCAGATCATGTCTCCTAAACCTGATTGACTTCTTAGAAGCAGTCACCAAAGCCATAGATGAGGGTAAGGTAGTTCACACAGCTTATCTAGATCTAGCCAAGGCTTTCAACACCATCCCCCACTCTGAAATTATAGATAAGCTCACTAAACTAGGTATAAATCCCTATGTCACAAGATGGGTTGCCAACTGGCTCATGGACAGAACCCACATTGTGAAAGTTGCAGACTCCAAATCCGACTTCAGACCAGTGACAAGTGGAGTACCACAGGGTTCAGTCCTGCATCCTCTCCTGTTTAGTATCTACTTCTCTGAAGTACAGGCTAACACAGAAGGCCTTTGTCTAACAAAGTTTGCAGATGACTGCAAACTAGGAGCCATAATCAAAACTCCTAACGATGTGGACATACTACAAAAGGGCCTCACTGAGACAGATGCCTGGTGTCAAAGTCATGGCCTGAAGCTCACTGCCAAAAAGTGTATTGTCATCCCCTTTGGTAAAAACTCTGTACCCATGAACTACCATATAGGCAGTAGTCTACTTAATGCCAAAAGTGTGAAAAGTGACCTTGGGACACAGGTGGACAGTAGTCTCTCCTTTGATAATCACATCACCACAGTGGTCAGGAAATCCTTCTACGTGACTCACCTCATCACAAAAGATTTCTCATCCAGAAAAAAAGAGGTCATTGTTCCCCTCTACTTATTACTCATTAGACCCATTATAGAGTACAGCGCCCTTTTTGATATGTACCTCACAAGACATCTACAACAACTGGAAAGGCCACAGAAATACCTTACAAAGAGGATTACTGGCCTCAAACAGATGCCCTACGCAGACCATCTCAAAAAACTCCAGCTTTACTCAGAGGCAATCTCTGCCTAACATACAAAGCTATGTCAAACCCAGAGCTGCTGGACATGCTCCACTTAAAGAAATCCCAATCCCTCCGAGCTACACGCTCTAGGGACCTAAACCTTGTCACCACAATAAACAGAACATGCTGGAGGGATAGATTCCTCTCCCAGAGACTTCCAGTACTCTGGAACAGGCTACCTACCTATGTCAAACAGAACCCCTCATTAGCAAAATCTTGATGATTGGATGGGAAATAGGAAATTCACCCCAGGGATCACTTCTGTGGCTCTGCTTGACAGGGGCACAGGAAAATCATTTTCTTGGGTGGCGAAAGCCAGGATACCTTTTTGGCTAGGCTTATATAGGCCCTAGGGCTAATAGCCTAGTACCTACCTATGAACCTATGAGTGCTGTGAGGCAGCAACTGCAACTTCTCCACAATTATGTCACCCTCATATAGTGTCATAAGAAATAATATAAAAATAAATCAAGGGTGGTTTTATTTATTTCAGGAGCAGAACACTGAGGAAATGGGATGGCAGGATGGAGTGGGTGGAGAAGAGTGTCAGGAGTGATTTGTGACAGACGTGTACCAGTAAGAGTGAAACGGAAGGTCTGCAAGAGGGTAGTGAGATCAGCTATGTTATATGGGTTGGAGACAGTGGCATTGACAAAAAGGCAGGAGTCAGAGCTTGACGTGGCAGAGATGAAGATGTTAAGATTTGCACTGGGTGTGACGAGGGTGGACAGGATTATGAATAAGTATATCAGAGGGTCAGCCCAGGTTGGAAGGTTTGAAGACAAAGCCAGAGAGGCAAGATTACGTTGGTTTGGACATGTGCTGAGGAGGGATGCAGAGTATATTGGGGAAAAGATGCTAAGAATGAAGCTGCCAGGTAACAGGAAAAGAGGAAGGCCTAAGATAAGGTTTATGGATGTGGTGCGAGAGGACATGCAGGTGGTTGGTGTGAAAGAGCAAGATGCAGAGGACAGGAAGAAATGGAAAAAGTTGATCTGCTGTGGTGACCCCTGATGGGAGCAGCTGAAAGAGAAGAAGATGCTCGCAGTATATAATCACACCAAAGTTGTACATATCTATTTATTTATCCTGCAGTATATCTCACGTATTCTCTCTGAATCAACCTTGTAAAAAAGGGTGCTACTTTGTGAGTTCATCTACCTAAGTAACAAAGCTCAATAAATTCAAAGGATAATGTTATGGGAAGGAAAGTAGCTCTGGCACGGTAGAGAGATAAAGCCCTGACTATGGCCCAGCCAACCCAGATTCGATTAGCAGCTCAGGTGGCTGATAGAGTAACAGGGAAGTGATGTATGTGCCCATCTGCTGTGGGAGGGCACTCACTGAAAAGCTTTCTAATGGGAGACATGGCACAAAGAGGGGAGTTTCCCTTGGACACAATCAATGAGTGTGATGTGGCAGGGAAGGGAACCCCCCCCCCCCCAGACAGAAGCACATGAGATGAGCCCTGGGATGTCCTTAGGATACACAACTGGTCCCAACAATACCATTGTAAGTCCAGGGGTAGAAGGATGGCTGCTCAGCCTGGTGTGGAGTTGGAGCACTGGGACCAGGCCAGTACAAATGAGGTTAGAGGAGGCCAAGAAAAATCTTATGTGAAGGCACTGCTGATAACATAATATAACATGCATTCCAACAAGCATACCAAGTAAGTGTGCACCTGCTGGTGTGGTGATCGATTTGCATTCGAAAAAAAGAAAGGAGCACAGACTCAAGATCAAATCCTCACAGCTGGAAATTTGCCTAAGAAAGGATATATGGAGGTTTTTTTGCATCTCTATTCCCTAAATGACAACTGGAACAGGATTTGAAGTACAGAGACTACAATGGAAAGCAGAAAGAGCTTCTGGCAAACTAATGTTGCACATGCCAAAATGCTTGCTTGGGCACTGTTATGGCTATAAATGGGCTGGAGTTGAAACCAGAGTGACAGAATAAAATTTGCACTGAAAGAAAGCCAGAGAAAAGGTATAGTCCCAAAAAATTAATACTTAACCAAACTTTCTACATACTCATTATGCTGAGTACTTAATTATCTCATCCACTAAAGAGCAATCAGAAGCTGAAAGACTGAATCAGATTCACAAAAATATCAAAGTAAAACACGAAAAAACCTAAAATATTACCCAACACAACAGAAACAAAAGTCAGACACTAAAAGTTGGACCAGTTATGTTTCACTCAAGTTACCAGTATAATGTCAAATAAAACCTTAAATTTACTACATAAATTACCTGAACATTAAATAAATGAAAGATACAGTACAATAATATTTGATTGCAACCATAGAAGATGTCTAGCATAATTTTAATTTGTTTTTAGGTAAATACTGAAACTTTTCAAGAGATTCCTCTCCCAATGCAACTAGAAGCTAAATAAAAATCATACATGTGAGGTATAAGCAACAAGAAACTACTCCAAAGTACTCAATCTATGAGACATGTTTACAAAAGTACTCGATCTATGAGACATGTTTACAAAAGTACTCGATCTATGAGACATGTTTACAAAAGTACTCAATCTATGAGACATGTTTACAAAAGTACTCGATCTATGAGACATGTTTACAAAAGTACTCAATCTATGAGACATGTTTACAAAAGTACTCGATCTATGAGACATGTTTACAAAAGTACTCAATCTATGAGACATGTTTACAAAAGTACTCGATCTATGAGACAGGTTTACAAAAGTACTCGATCTATGAGACATGTTTAATAATCTTTAGCTTTGCAGCTTTCAGCATCCAGTCAGTATGAAGAACTAATGTGCTTAATATCTCAAGAAGTACTTTTCTAGAGCAATTAAACCATGCCCTGCAAATCAAATCAGAGTATTTACAGAAGCAAAATAAAAACAAAAACAATTTGTAGGTGACTGAAGGCAGCAATGGCAGCAGTTTGGTTGCTTCCTTTAAATGACAATTACAAGATATGCCTGCAGCCTGCCAGATGACTGCCTTATGAAACAGATAATTCATGCAGGTCCCTGCAGCAAAACCTTACTAGCCCAAAGCAAGATCACCAATGGATTATCATAAGATATCTTTTACATTGTATTATACAACTTACATTATGGATATTGTGGTCTAATACTCAAGCTAAATGTAATGAAAATATGTTTTTATGTTTTAAGGTTTTTTTGGTTGTATTTGCTACTAGTTATGCATTGTTCCAGCTGTTCCAGATATAACAACAATAACATAACCCTTCTAAGCTCCACCTCTTGCACTGCAATTACCAATGGAAATAACCCCTCGGACTAAAGTCATCAGCTTCCTCTAAAAACTGGCAAATGCCAGATTCCAATGGAGGAAGTTAGTCTGATGGCTGCTACTTCTGCTTCTGGAGGTATGGGCTGTACCTCTCCCTGTGCTGGCATTTAACCACAGGCCACTGTTTAGAATAAGATGTGGTCTAGTGGTCCAGCAGTATGCCCACTACCTATAAGCAGTGCCACCTCCAAAGTCCTGTCCACAAGACTAGCCCAGTGGCTAGGTGATGGTGATTTGGCTATGATTTCTGAGATATGGTTTCTAGCAGGACTACAGAATGGTCCACTCACTCTAAAATATTACTCTAGACCTTTCCTGTCTCCCTCCATACCAACTTCAGCAGATGCCCAAGCCACTAATTAAAACTGGACGCAAGGCTCATAATCAGGGCTTAATCCCTGCATGCCATTGGAGAGGGATACAGTTAATGAACATATTCTGATATGGGTTAATAATTACTCATCACTGCTGACAGCTCTGATAAGACACTGATGGATTCTTGTCAAAGTTTTAAAACTAACAAAATCAGAGCTTCCACAAAGGTAATTAGCCAAGCTAAAGATACTGACTTGAACTGGAGAGCATGTTTTCCTCATTTTGGATGAAGTATTCATTTTTATGTAGAGGTACAAAGTGCTTACAGTCTACAGGTATATAGTGCAACAAATAAGTACCCCTCCAAGAAGAGCTGTTAATGGATGGTAAAAGGAATCGCATTAAAGAAACACAAAAATCTAAAAAGTAACTCTGGTAAATTGCTTCAAAACTGTCTGTCTTTCTGTCTAGTCTACATTGTGAAAATGATTATTTTATGTATTTTACATTAAGAAAACATATTTATTTTTGCAGAAATCCACAACTGGGTGTGAGTCTCACAGGATTTACCCACAGTTGGGGCGATTTGATCACAAGGGTGAAGTCCTAGTGATAAACAATGTCAACTGTGGGTAAATCTTGCAATATACGCACACAGCAGTGGATTATTGCTTTTATCCAATGACATAATTTAAGAATGAAATTGCTTATCTTTCTTAAATAATGTGATTAGATGATGGTACCCTAGTCCTCTTCTGCCTCTTCTGCTCAGTACTGATGTACCGTGCATGGCTATAGCACGTATATCCACATGCTTGCACAGTACATCAGTGCTGTGCAACAGAGCCAATGGAGAAGACAGCAGTTTTTCCACAGTGGTTTGGCTCTTCTCTGTCTCTTTCTCTCTCGCTCTCTTTTGTTTTTTATATTGCTCGTTTGCATCTCAGCTCCTCTGTTCAAAATTTCTAGACAATGCTCAAGAAATTGAGGGGACAAAAGCAAAATCAGGGATAATTTTTAAATATTACTCTTAGTCACTTAAAAGTTTAATAGAACAATAGGTTTTGATATCAACATTCATTCTCCAAACAGAAAGTATGAAAGTTAATGTCTGGTGTTACTGACTGACAGTAATCCTCAGTAATTTACCAGAAATTCAAAAAATGTTATGACAGACAGGGAAAAGTATAAGGAAATGAAGGACTTTCTGCAAAAATGTAAACAATTTAGAGGTATTGTTACTAGCTGTATGAGTCATACTGCCAGTAACCATACCTCTCAGCTGTCCAGAGTTTTGCAGAAAATTGCTGTTTTTTTCCATATTTTGTCCTGTCCCTCTTAAAATATACTTCTGCTGAAATAATTGAGCATATCCAAATAGAAATATCCAAAGAATTATGCCTGTTACCACCACAGTTCTTCAACTACACAATCCTTTATTAAAACAAACAGCTATTCAAATCAGTAAGCACTTTCGGGCTACTTCAAAACCCTTCATCAGACTTAATTAATAACATTTCTTTTCATTTAAATATAGAAAAAGGTGCCAAAAAAGTTTTTCATTCAATTAATTCTTATATCTAAATTCACCACTAGATGGTAGTATTTATCTAAACTTTCAATTCTTATAATACATTAATATAAATGGATGTGTTTAAAAATATCCGTATGTATATATAAAAATACATATATATAAATATAAATATATATGCTAAAATACACATGTATATAGATGCAAACATGAATAAAAATATAGAGATATATAAAAATGTATAAATATATATGACACACATGGCACTTGCATTTCATACATTGGAATGCACAATAGTTGATTAAACAGTATATTTGTTATAGAAAGACAATACATTTAAAAATACATATGTATAATGTCATAGAGCAAACTCCCTCATAAATGCATAGTCAATGTTTCAGGGGTCTGTCTCTCAAAAAAGGTTTAATGGAGACCCTATCATTCAGCTCCTTCCCTTTGTCCGACTGCATCCTAATTATCCATTTAATTTCGTGTTGTTCTGTGTGATTCTTAATGTTTCCCAGTCTTTTACTCCTGTTAACTAATTCTATTACTGTAAACTTGAACTTATGGCTTAAATCATTTTCTAGTGTATGCCATAAGTTCAAGTTTACAGTAATAGAATTTTTATGAAGAATACAGCAAAAATATAGAGAAAATCAGGGATGGTCCTGTGATGCCCACCACTGCTACTAATATGTGGCAGCCACCAATATGTGTCATCTCCATGCTAGGCCAGTAATCAAGAAGCCTGAATCCTCACCACTAACACTGGAGAGGGACGTGCATTTGGAATACAGATGGATGCATTCATTATTTCCAGATGCAGACCTCTCTGCATCAAGTACAATTTCCCTTAAGAGCACAAAGGCAACATGCTCAGTTCGTGGTCTGGATGTCTCTATATGTGTCTCCCTCTAGATCCCTAGAAAGACTTTTCACTGGTACAACTGTAGGGTTAGGTCCTCAGCTGAGATTCCAAGCCAATTCCTCCAGCACCCTCTCTGTAAACCCAGTGTTTTGTGTCCCTGCCTCAAGTAGCTAACACACACACTCTTTAAGAATTAATTTTCACACACACTCACACCTGGGAAAGGCTGATACAGATTACCGACTCTACAAACTCTGCCCAGACTATAAGGTAGGTTCACTGCCACCAGTCAGTTACTATAAGGCTCTTACAAAGGGTATCTAATTATACTATGTAATATTAATACTAATACTAATACAAATTGTAGTAATTCACCATGAAGGCTAGGCCTTCTGGAGTGGCCCACACAGTGTCATCAAATAAAGTACTCTCAAAGGTTAAATACATTCTACAAGGACCAGCCATAATAAAAGTTTAAATATATTTAATGATAAATAATAAAAAGCATGAAAATACTGAATATATATTTACAGTAAATTACAGAGTTCAAATTACAGAAAATATTAAAGTTAACATTAATGGACAGACTCATACAAATAAAGAAAAACACTCTCTAAACTAAGCTTCACTATATTCCTGATTAAATCTAAAAATAATTTACTGTTCCCTAGTTAAGGTATTTACTACTGCAAGACAAGATGTTGTGGGTGAAGGTCTTTCTAGTCAGGCTTCCCAAACATAATACTCAATACTCTGAGATTTTTCTTTTTAATATCAAAATATAATTTCCAAAAGGACTGGCAGCATGACCTCATCTGGTCACCTGACCCTAGGTTCACACAGTATTCCCCTTTGAAGCTGAGAGAGGAATTTAACACAGATGGCCACAATACACATCCAAATGGTTATGGCAGTGCCTGGGGCCTCCCATCTTTTCAGTGAGCTAATGAATAAAGGCTGTTTCCCAGACACATCACCTCCAGTCCTATTCAGCAATGTGGGATGCATTTTAATGATTTAATAGCTCGGTTACATTTCCCTTATTTTTCTTAAAGTAAGTTAGCTGGTTAACCTCTGCTGTGACAGTCTCTTCTATTAAAACATATATATTTAATTCAGTTACAATATTATATATATATATAAATTTCTTTTCATTCCAGCAGGGTGTACCGTTGATACATTTTAGCACAAGTAAACCTCACCAATACATTTTCAGCACAAACATCAGTACAGATCAGTTTGATATACAAATGACATACAGTTCTAATACATTTGTAACACAAGACTTTTGTATAAATCAGTTTGATATTCAAAGGACATATCGTTCTTTACAAAACTCCAGCTGGCTATGTTGGCACTTGCCCATATCTTCACAGTTCCACAAAATTCTGGACAATTGACAGGTATGATTAACAAAAGTACAATTGGTCCAGCCACTGAAAAACATTTCAGCAGCTGGACTTCTTTCTTTGGAATATGCTCAATTTACAATGGGCACACTGATCAGGCTGTCCAATCAGTTTGCATGTTTTTGAATAATAATGACCCTTTATTGTATTATTTGTTTTATTCATCAGCATTAATGTTCCAGCTGTCTTCTTTCCTGAAAACAAATTGGGTATGAAAGCTTGCATTACTTCATTTTTTTATTGCTGATCTTGAAAATATGTTGCTTCATGGTGCCAATACCCAAAGGGGGCAGGGGTTCCTCTGCATTACTCTTTCTAGAGCTAATATATTTTCTTTTTTTTTTTTGATTCCTAGATAGCAGATTTGTCTTCTACCTCACTGATTTACATTTTAGAAATGAAGCACTGCCTACTGTCAGATGACTTTTAAAAGCTAGACCCTTGTTTCGTTCCTTTTGAATTTCTCTCCAGACTGTTATTTTAACCTAGCCCAAACACCCACTTCGGGTCTTTTCTTTCTGGTCCACAAAACTATGGGACTATCTCACTATCTGCAAATCAGGATTTCTTTCTACTTACATCTGCTTAAAGCTATCTTATTACCAATCACCAGACTCAGTATGACTATAAATATGGCAAATGAGACTAGTTCTGTATTCTCTGTGTAAGTGAACAGTTATTAAATTGTATTTAGGCTCTACCACTCTTTCCTGTTTGGCAATTTTATGGCAGCATCTGCAGTAAGAATCACTGTACGTTATCATTCAGAACTTCTTTTTCACCTGTAGTATTGTAACAGCTCATTGCTACTCCCCTTGGCCCAATCTATTCACCCAAATAAGTACATAAATAAATAGAAAGTTCAACTTCCCATGTATGCATCTTATTCTGTGATGTCACCGCTGCACAATGAATGTGTTGATGCAGATATCATATTAAGGAATGCTGCTTCTGCTGCTGTTGATGATGATGTTATGGCACAGCAGGCCAACATCTTGCATAGCAGTATCACATCTTAGTCCAGGACTATGGTGGCTCTGCAGGGGCATATATAAGCATGCCATGATGGTGCCAATAGTTATGATCTGGAAATTGTGGTGGCAGACAGCCTCTAGCACATGCATAGACATGATCATGTCGCTTCAGACAGCAGACTGCTACAATGGGGCCTGCTGCAGTGGCACTGCTATGCATGCCACATTGTGCAGATGCAGCAAACACATTGCACCTTCCTGCTGTTCTGTGTACATCATCACTTCAGAGCATATCAACTGCATGAACTTACAGGCATCTGTGTGGCGTAGCAGCAGCTTACCCATGCATTTAGAGTGATGCACTTGAGGGGCAGCCCAGTCTTGTCTTCACACATCACAGAAAAAGTTGTACAATGGCCTGTTCTAAGTGCGATGTTATAGATGAATGCTTAAGAGGTGAGTGAACATGTGGAAACATGAACTGTAGTGCTCACTGTCACTTGTCATGTGTTGTTACTGCCTGTGGCCATAATCTGTGTCCTTGGGCCATTCCATGAAAATGATGACCATATCATTTGCATTTACATGCATTCCATTTTCCATTTTCTACAGGTATCACAGTGTTCATATACCTCTGTAGTTCTAAATGCATTTTCCCCAGGTATCACAGTGTTCATATACCTCTGTAATTTGACATGCATTTTCCCCAGGTATCACAGTGTTCTTATACCTCTGTAGGTCTACATGCATTTCCCAGGTATCACAGTGCTCACATAGCTATCACATGCTCATATACCTCTGTAGTTCTACATGTATTTTCCCCATGTATCACAGTGCTCATATACGTCTGTAGTTCTACATGCATTTTCCCAGGTATCACAGTGTTCATATCTCTGTACTTCATCCAACAGTAAAGCTATTGGACAACCCTGTTTCTACATTTTGTGCCACTGTCTGCCAATGTATCTGGGCTGAGTGTCATAGTAGTGGCATCAAGGATTCCCACTGCCAGTCTTCATCCATTTTCTGTGGTGATCTGTCTCTGAAGTAGAAAGGATGCTCTACCATAGTTTCTAGACCTTTAATTCTGAGTCCCACAGCTTTGAAAAATTAAGTGCAGTTCATGAAGAAAACAACAAATCTCAAAAAATCACTATACCGCAATTAAAGTCTTTTTGTAGGGATGAAACTTCCAGCACCCCTGAAATGAGATGTTGTTCCACAGTGATCACTGTACCTTGGAATAAGAAGAATAACGCAAGGTACCACATTCATGTAGTACAGATGTGTATATAGGTTTATAGGTTCATAGGTTGGTACTAGGCTATCGGCCCTAGGGCCTATACAAGCCTAGCCATAACAATTCCCTGGATATTTCTTCCCACAATATTTACTTCCCTGGACCCCTGTCTATCAGGGTGACTGACATGATCCCCAAGATGAATTTCCTATATCCCATCCAATCGTCAAGGTTCCTTTTGAAGAGGGCCAAGGAGGCGCTCTGCTTGACATGTATGAGCAGTCTATTCCAGAGTTTGGGGAGTCTCTGGGTCAGGAACCTATCCCCCCAGCATGTTTTGTTCATTGTGATGACAAGGTTTAGATCCCTGGAGCATGTGACTCTGAGGGATTGGGATTTCTTTAAGTGGAGCATGTCCAACAGCTCAGGGTTTGACATGGCCTTGTATGTTAAGCAGAGATCACCTCTGAGTAGACGATATGCCACCGAGTATAGCTGGAGGTTTTTTTAGATGGTCAGCATAGGGCAACTGCTTTAGGCCTATGATTCTTTTAGTGAGGTATTTCTGCGGCCTTTCCAGCTGCTGCAGATGTCTTGTGAGGTACAAACCAAATGGGACGTTTTACTCTATAATGAGTCTAATGAGGGATGAGAACAGTGGGACAATGACCTCCTTTTTTCTGGATGAAAAGTCCTTAGTGATGAGGTGTGCCACATAGAAGGATTTCCTGACTGTTGTGGCGATGTGGTTATCTAAGGTAAGACCACTGTCCACCTGTGTCCCTAAGTCTCTCATCACACTTTCGGTGTTTAGTGTACTGCCACATATGTGATAATTCATGGGTACATGTTTTTTTCCCAAAGGGGATAACTATACATTTCTAGGCATTAAGCTTGACCCCATGGCTCTGGCACCAAGCATCTGTTTCTGTAAGACCCTTTTGTAGAATATCCACATCATTTGGGGATTCAATAATGGCTCCCAGTTTGTAGCCATCTGCTACCTTTGTTAGCCAGAGTCCCTTAGTGTTGGCCTGTACCTCAGAGAAGTAGATGCCAAACAAGAGTGGTCCCAGGACTGAACCCTGAGGTACTCCACTTATCACCTGTCTGGAGTTGGATTTGGAGTTGGCTACTTTTACAGTCTGGGTTCTGTCAGTAAGCCAGTTGGCAACCCATCGAGTGACGTAGGGATTTATGCCCAGCTTAGTAAGTTTATCTAGGATTCCAGAGTGGGGGATGGTGTCGAAGGCCTTGGCGAAGTCCAGATAGGCTGTGTGGACTACCTTACCCTCGTCCACAGCTCTGGAAACTGATTCGAAGAAGTCAGTCAGGTTCAGGAGACAGGATCGGCCTTTCACGAACCCAAACTGGGTGGGGTCCAGTGTTTGAAGGTTGCCAATGTCTTTGTTTATAAGTTCCATGATAATGCATTCCATGCCCTTGCAGATCAGGCTCGTCAGACTGATGGGATGGTAGTTCCCAGGATCCAAGGCGGATTCCTCCCTTGTGGAGTGGGATAACTGTAGCTGTGCACCACTCAGTGGGCACAAAGCCTGAGGTGAGGCTATGATTAAACATGACACTTAGGTGAGGTGCCAGTTCATTTTGTAGTTCATGTAGTACACAGCCCGTGATGTCATCTGGTCCCATGGATGCTGTATTCTTAGCTTTGGAGAGTATGGTTTCTACCTGTGTGGCCATGATTACTGGAATTTGGCAATCTTTTGGTATTGAGATGGGCCCTTTAGGGGGTGAGAGGGGGATGAAGTTGGCACTAAATCGATCTGCCAGGATATTGGCAATATCCTTGGGATGAGTATATTTAATGCCATTCTGTTGTAGTGCAGAGCAGATCTGAGCATTGCCATTTAGATTCTTGACATAACTATAGAATGCCTTGTGGTTGTCTTTGGAATCTTTAGCAATTTTATTTTCGTAACTAGCTATGGAGGATTTTATGAGGGATCTCAGCTTCTTACTGAGGCTGGTAAGGGAGTTTTTTGCATCCAGGGATTTTTCTCTTTTCTGCAACAGTTTCTTCTTTCTGTTGTATAGTTTGTTTATGGCAGGGGACCACCAGATTGGCTTTCTTTTTTTGAAGGAGAGCATCTTGGTTCTATTTGGGATGGTACGATTCATGCACGAGTGGATGTGCTCGTACAGTGCCTTAGTGTAGGATTCAGCAGTCTAACTTTCAGCTCCCGTCTGCATGGGTGTCATGAAGTTTGTCACTTCTGACTTGATTAGCATGAAGTTGGCTTTGGAGAAGTTTTTTACGGAGGTTTCCTTACTGGGGGGTGGGGGTGGGATGTGGATGCCAAGGGTGATTAGCTTATGGTCAGACCTGACCAATGAGGGGCTGACCACTGGTGTGGAGCATGTATCTCCCATGTTGGTAATGACCAGGTCTAGGATATTGGAGCCCCTGGTGGGACAATGGATTAGTTGATCCAGGGCATTGGAATTTATGAATTCCAAGAACCGTTGAGAAAAGGTGTTGGTACCTGAGTAGTTTTCCCAGTTCAGTATTAGGGTGTTTGGTTGTATCTTAATATTTTCCAGTATGTTTAGAAAGGTGTAGTGAGAATCTTGGGGCATGGTGGGGGATCTGTAGCAAGCTACAATTTGGATTGCAGTCTTACCTAGTGTTAGCTGCACCTGGAGAATTTCAGATGCATTGTGTTGGGCAACTAGCCTGGAGGTGTGAATATCCTTGGTGAATATGGACACTCCTCCACCTTTAGTGTTTCGGTCTTGGTTTGGTGGCTGAAAAGTGTGGTAAGAGTTGTAGCCTGGTATTGCAGGGGTGCTCTCTGGAACCTTGAACCAGGTCTCAGTTACTGCACAGATATCGATGTCCTCCATTTTTTGGAGTGCCTCGAGAGGGTGCATTTTGAGGTTTAGACTTCTAGCATTGAGTAGCATTACCTTCAGATTTTGCATGCTTGTATCTGTTACGGTGGTGGTTTTGTCCTTTGAACCTTGCCTAAAGAAGACACTATAGGGGTGGCAATAGCTTTAGCCAGTAACCTGAATCCCAGGGGTGACAGGTGCAGAGCATCTCTGGCAAAGCATTGTGGTCTGTCGATCATGTTGCCCCAGGCAGACAGATACTGGATCCCCTTTGAATGACACCAGAAGCTTAGCCAGTTGTTGAAGTCAATCATTTTGTCCTTATACTGTGGTATCATTCTGGTCGAAGGCAGGATGCTACTCAGGGCTAGGGTCATACCTGCCTGGGCCACATGATCCAAGAGCTCTTCCATGTCTCTTTTCATGTAGTCAAGGGAGGTACGTCTCAAGTCATTCACTCCAACATGGACAATGATAGAGTCGTATTTGTACTTGTTGTGGAGTGACTTGAGTGCATGTATTATGTGGCGGATCCTGGTACCCGACAGGCAGCTGACTGTAATTTTCTCCTTGTTCTGCCTTGTGAGTGGGACATCAGTGTGCCTGACTATAGAGTCACCCATGACTAAAGTGTTGGGTACGTTTTCTTGCCTTAGGGGCTGTTGTTGGGTGGCACATGTGTTGCAAGCTATGTGTCACTTTGGTTGTGACTGGTGTTTGTTTGCGTTTCAGCTTCGGAGGTCCTTGTTGCTTGGGAAGGTTAATGTTAAGGGCCTCTGAATATGTGGGCTTAGTGTTGCTATGTGTGGGTGTTGATGGTGTGGGTTTTGAAGGGCTATGTGTTGCTTGAGGTGTAGTGCAGGTATTGACCTTCTCCTCTTGACTGTCTAGCACAATCATGGTTTGAGAGAGCTTTGCTTCCAGTTTGGCTATGTAAGTTCATTACTCACAGGTTGTAGTGTTGGGTGGTAGGAGGAGAGGGTTGTCTGTGTACATGAGGCAGTTGCTGCATTTCTCCGTATGCCCAGATTCACCAGGTGGACAGGAGAAATCACTGGAAGCTGACCCTTGGACATGCCTGTTTAGGTGCTTTTTTTAAGTACAAGAGCTGTTTTCCCTTACCTTTGCAAGGTACTTTGCAATTATAGGCTGTTTAGTGCCTACGATTAATTTCTCCTTATTAACATATACAGTATACTATGTATATTGCTGGATTGTAGACCAGCTAGTATGGTGGCTCTTTCTGGTCAGAATTCAAGTCTATACTGAAACACACATTTCAGAATCACAACTTGAGTCTTTGCAGTCTAATTATCTGATATTTATAGCTGGTTCTTTTTGTACAGAGCTATACTTTCATCTCCCCTTTTCTGGATAATGGTTACTATGACAACCTACCCATATTTTTGATTGTTTGCCCATTAGCATGTTGTCACAGAATGATAAAAATAAGCGCATTTAAAGATCTTTCTTTGTTATTTGATAGTCACAGTTTACGAAGTTACTTTCATGTGGTAACAAAAACTTTTGCTGATTGGTTATTAACAGTTTTCAGATGAAATGTCTGACCTAGTAAGAATTCAGCATTTTTACACTCCTTTGATTTGCCAGTTATTTACCTGAATCCAGATATGATCTGTTTCTGCTTCAGTAACGTTGCATGAAACATAGTATATGGATGTTGCCTCTCCTTTGCATATGTACATAAGAAAGACGTTCCAAAACCCATAGTATTAACACTTCAGGTCTGTACGATACATAAATAAGGGTCATAGTAAGTTAAATTGTTTGCAGTCATCAGAAAAATCTGATAGCTTGAAATGTTTTAATTTGGACTCTGATCCACTTCTTTTTTATGAAATGGACAAACAGATGTTAGCCAGTAAAGCCTGTAGTAGTTAAGCCAGCTATTAAGTAGACATAATACTATATCATATCCAACAATGAACACATTTCCAAAGTATTCTTTTGTTTAAACAAATGCACTATTGCTTTTTCCATTTCATCTTTTGGGTAAATTCCATCTCTGTCAATAGTTTCCAAAGTACATGACACTAGTCTAGCAAAACTGGCATTTTTCTTTACTGAGTCAGAATCCATTCTTTCCTGCAATGTCTGAAGTTTATTTTTAACTACATTAATTAAATATGCTAATCCTTTAACCAAGAACTTTCAACCGAACATGATATGTATCTTTCAAAGTGTGCTCAATTGATTTCTGAATAGTCATTAGAGATCTAAGGGAAAACATAATGGCAATGCAGGTTGTGCCCTCATTTTCAATACTGAGAAGTTGAGAAGGCTGTGATTTCTGTCTCCATACCGCAAGTTTGGATTCATGAGAACATTTAGGGTGTGGTCTAGAGGTTCTTCCTATCAGATGAGATGGTAAACTGGAGCCTCATCTGCATGAGTTGATGGTAGCTTGAGTGAATGCTAATGACCCCATGGTTCTTAGCAAGAAGAGTAGCAGTAACATCATTAGATATCCATTTTTACATCACTCTAATATCAACATAACAAAAACTTACCATCTTCAAAAAGATGACAGTAACTTGAGCATTCAAAAAGGAATGTCAACAATCCTTTACATCTACTGCTGGCATTTTTCAGTGCTTCATGAAAGTAACAAGTGTTACTTCTCAAGGCCTGTAAAATATGTAAATATTTATCCTAAAAGTTGGCTTTGCTGTTTACATTAATAAGTTAGGGGTTCATGCTTTAAACAGATACTGACTTTTTTATGGCATAGGATTAAGTGAAAGCTGTTTTGAAAATATAGTAATGGAATATTAAAATAATAAAATTAGGACAGTAAGTTATACTTAGAAGATGCATGCTCTGTGCACAGTATTAAGTGTTTCAGAGAAATCCTATTCCAGATGCTGCCCACAGTGCGGTGATTTGCATTATTATTATTATTATTATATATGTGATATTATCTATCTATCTATCTATCTATCTATCTATCTATCTATCTATCTATCTATCTATCTATCTATATCTAATCTGTCTATATACATACAGTGGATATAAAAAGTGTACACACCCTTGTTAAAATGCCAGGTTTCTGTGATATAAAAAAATGAAACCACAATAAATCATTTCAAAACTTTTCCCACCTTTAATGTGATCCATAACCTGTGCAATACAATTGAAAAAGAAACAAATATGTTAGGGGAAAAAAATAAAAAATAAAAAACATACAATAAGCTGATTGCATAAGTGTGCACACCCTTAAACTAATACTTTGATGAAGCACCTTTTGATTTAATTAGAGCATTCAGTCTTCTTGGGTAGGAGTCTATCAGCATGGCACATCTTGACTTGGCAATATTTGCCCACTCTTCCTTGCAAAAGCACTCCAAATCTATCAGATTGTGAGGACATCTCTTGTACACAGCCCTCTTTAGGTCGCCTCACAGATTTTCTGTTGGATTTGGGTCTGGGATCTGGCTGGGCCATTCCAAAACTTAAATTTTCTTCTGGTGAAGCCATTCTTTTGTTGATTTGGATGTATGCTTGGGGTCATTGTCATGTTGAAAGGTAAAATGTCTCTTCATCTTCAGCTTTTTAGCAGACACCTGATGGTTTTGGGCCAAAAGTGACTGGTATTTGGAACTGTTCATAATTCCGTCCACCTTGACTAAAGCTCCAGTTCCAGCTGAAGAAAAGCAACCCAAAGCATGATACTGCCACCACCATGCTTCACCCTGGGGATGGTGTTCTTTTGGTGATGCAAAGTGTTGTTTTTGTGCCAAATGTACCTTTTGGAGTTGTGGCCAAAAAGTTCAGCCTTGGTCTCATCAGCCCATAACACATTTTCCCACATGTTTTTGGAAGACTTGATGTATTGTTTTTGCAAATTTTAGCCAGGCCTGGATGTTTTTCTGTGTAAGAAAAGGCTTCCGTCTTGCAACCGTACCCCATAGCCCAGACATATGGAGAATACAGAAGATCATTGTCACATGTAGTACACAACCAGTGCTTGCCAAAAATTCCTGCAGCTCCTTGAGTGTTACTGTAGGTCTCTTGGCAGCCTCCCTGACCAGGTTTTGTCTTGTCTTTTTATCAATTTTGGAGGGACGTCCAGTTCTATGCAACGTCACTGTTGTCCCATATTTTCTCCATTTTTTGATGACTGCCTTCACTGTGTTCCATGGTATATCCAATGCTGTGGAACTTTTTTTGTACGAAACAAACAGATCCATGTCAAGAAACCAGAATTTATTGCTGCAAAGCTTTTGGGTTAAAACACCCTTCCTTAGTGCTATTTAATTACAATTAATCCATACAGTTTAAATAGGAGCATCTTAAAAGAACACATGATATCAGCCAGCCTATCATAGAACTCCTTTAACCCATCCCCCATTTCTAAAACACAAAATTTAAAGAGTCATTTAAATGCATAGTCATAGCCAGAAACCAGAAACATAACAAATATCAATAATGTTAAAACAATTATCAAAAGTATCAAAGTATTAAAATTCTTAAAATATTATAACATAACAAATCACAGGTTTTCCCTCTGTCTTTTTATTAATATACATTTTATGTTAACTGCATTGTTTAGACCTGGTTTAAAATCAGCCTGTAACCTTACTATCATTCATATTCTTTTGTTTTTAGAATATTGTTCATATCCCCACCTCTGTTTCCCATAGACACTTTTTTGTACCCTTCTCCTGACTGATACCTTTCAACAATGAGATCCCTTTGATGCTTTGTAAGCTCTCTGCAAACCTTGGCTTTTGCTATAGCAGGCAACTGAGTAAATGTCAGGAAAATCCTAATAGAACAGCTGAACTCTATTTGCCGTTAATCTTTAATTGATGGCAGATATGTACCCAGGAAGACTGAATGCTGAAATTAAATCAAAAGGTGCTTCAACAAAGTATTAGTTTAAGGGTGTGTATACTTATGCAACCAGCTTATTGTACTTTTTTTTATTTTTTAAATGTTTTCACTAACAGATTTGTTTGTTTTTTCAATTGAATTGTACAGGTCACATTAAAGGTGGGAACATTTTGAAATGATTTATTGCGGTCTAATTTTTTCATATCACAAAAACCTGGCATTTTTATAGGGGTTTCTCCAATATTGGTGACTATGCTTTTGTGTGAATGGTATTTACTGCTGTGTTATACATTAAATTCACAATACTACAAATGCAGGATTGTGTGACTAGCAATTATGCCAACTGTAGGATGGAGTTCGGTAGGTGAGAGTGGTAGGTCTTTAACATTAGTAGTATGTTTTTGGGGGGTGTATGGAGGAGTTTTAAGGTAGTGCTTTTTGGTGTTACTGTGGTTGTTGCAGATTATTTTTAACAGTGAATCACCAGCACTGCAGTTGTAAACATGTGATAGCAATGTTTTATATTTTTAGAGAGAATTTTCACTTTCTTCAAGGTGTTGCAACTATACAGTTAGTATATTTAACTCCAGGGGATGTGAGGGGATACTGTGTAGTGCTGTTTGTTTTTTTATTTTATTGTTTTTTTCTTATGTTCTCTGTTTTTAGCTTTGATGGTTAGCACATTTGATGTAAGGTTGCAGTCAACATATTTTGTTCATTCTGCTTTTGTTCACTCTAATTTTCTTTCCGCCTAAGTTTGATTAGTCTCTCTCTCTCTCTCTGTATATATATATATATATATATATATATACATTTGTTATAGCTTCTTAAGATTTGCAAGGCAAGTAAATCTGTAGATCAAGTACCCCTTACAAAATAACACCCTCAAGATATACCCCTTACTTCCAAGAGGGAAAAGCTTGTCAGGCCAGGGATGAATATTCAAGTACCCATCCAGTCATCAAGGTTAGTCTTGAAGGAGACAAGGATGTCACTCTGACTAACATGCAGGCACAATTTGTTTCAAACATGGAGTGACCACTGAAAAAATGAATTGGTCTCTCCAACATATTTATATGTGGGTGGAGCTTTATATCCCTGATTCAGGTGTTTATATAACCAGTCATCCTGTGAGGGCATAAGGGTGCCGTTAGGTTGATAGCATAGAATGCCAGGCATAGAGCTCAGCACAGGAATTTATGACACAGAGTTTAATGATAGGACTTTTAGTCTGTTTTAATGCTAAGAGTTTTTAGGCTACTAATCTTTTTTCATCAGGAAGCATTGGGGCCTTTCTAGCTGCATGATATATCTATCTTGGTACATGCTGAAAGGGGCATTGTCCTTAATAATTGGTCTAATCAGGATAGAGAACAGTGGGGGCAGCAACATCCTTTGTCATTGATGAGATAACTTTGGAAATTAGTTGTTCTATTCAGATTGATTTCCTAACTAATGTTACACCATGGTGGTCAAGGGTGAGGGAATTGTCTACCCAGGTTGGAAGATCCCTGACTACCATATCTATGTGGAATGGAGTACTGGCTATGCTGTAAGTTGCAGATAAGATATGTTTACCAAAGGTGACAACACTTAATTTTATTGTATTTAGTTTTAGCCCTTTAAATGTACACCATTGGTTTGTAAGAAATAATTAATGTTGAATAACTTCTGCATCCATAGAGGGGTGAGCAGTGACACCGAGCATGCAGTCATTAACAATTATGGTTTTTCAGGGTTTGTGATATGGAGGTTAGAAAATATATACTAAAAAGTAATGGGTCCCAGTACTGTGCCCTGTGAAATTCCACTGGTTAATTTCTTACTTTCTGAATAATCTTGTGAGTTCTGCCACTCAGCTTCCACACAGTTTCATTTAAATTGCTCTTGGTCGACATCTGTTTAATTAACCGCATTTAGTCGACTAAACAGATGGCTGACAAATGTGTGAGATCACACAGTTCTTAGGGTAAGAAAATATGCCCTTTCCCCAATATTGTGAGACCTTGGAGTCATTATATATAATTAGCAGGGGGTGTGAGGGGTACAGCCCCGTGCAAAACAAAGATTTTTGTTGTTTTTATTTTTAGATGAAGAATTGCATGCGCCAAGGTTCTTTCTTGGCGCTTGTATGGTAGAGTGTCAGTGTTCAGTTTGTCGACATTTTAAGGTCAATGTTTAAGAGGTCGATGTATGGGCTACCTAACTAAAGTAAGTAGACCCATAACTATAGAGACTTTACAAGGGTGGTATTGAGGTGGTCAAACGGTGCAAACCTTGCACTGAAAAAAGTCTGCATCACTGATCAAAAATCAGCCGATCAAACACTGCCATCTTTGTTTCTATTCAAGATTGTGAACAGTAGGAATCAGGGAGTTTACCCTTTCACAACTGTACCGTGATCATAGACTTGGTATATGTAATTAGCAGTGGGTGTAGGAGTGATGGGGGGAATGCCCCCTACAAAAAAGACTGAGGTTTTTTTTTTTTGACTTTCAACTTATCTGTCTATTTATTTATTTTGGATCGACTAGTCTTTATTGATCACTTTCATTTTCATTATATGTGTGTGTGTGTGTCTGTGTGTGTGTGTGTGTGTGTGTATATATATATATATATATATATATATATATATATATATATATATATATGTATTTATATATCCATGACATTTGGTTGCATGACCATTTTGCTGAATGACAAATGAGGTTGAAAGCCCTTTCAGTTGAATGATCATTTGACTGAAAGTCCATTTCATTGAATGTGGCACAGTTATACACTTAGCCCTGTAATACAGAAATAGAATATGTAGGCATATATAAAGTAGCTTTATCTGATGACTGGTGTTACCTGTACATCACTCCTGCTTGTTTGGTTTCTAGTAGTACACTTTTGTGCAGTATTTTCACTATACTCCCCAGTTATATAACTATGGAGTTAGTATATTTAATGAAGGAATGTAGGGAGGCTTGCTCCCTGCAAAAAAAAAAACAAAAAAAAAAAGCATTTTGAAACATTTTCCCTTGAGTGTTTTTCACTGTAACAATGTTTCTCTTATTTGGAATTTGATTAAAAAGAGTTTTAATGAAATGGGCTTTCAACTATTTCATTTCAGATTCAACCAAATGTACTTTAAACCAAGTGCTTTAGACTCATTTTATATGGCTCATTTTGTTTATGTTTATGTGTATGTGTGTGTGTGTGTGTGTGTGTGTGTGTGTGTGTGTGTGTGTGTGTGTGTGTGTGTGTGTGTATATATATATATATATATATATATATATATATATATATGGGTGAAACTCAGAAGGTCGAAGTGGGTTCAGTCAAACCCACTTCAGTCGAAGTCAGGAGGCCGAATGGCAACAATGTCAAACCCGACATTGTCGAAGTATGAATCCCGCCCCCATCTTGACCCAAGTTAAAGCCCGTTCCGAGGTTTACAGTGAGTCGTATTTCAACAATGTTGGAATTCAGCATTGTCAGTTTTGTGGAAGTAGGTCAATGATCCCATCTTTCGATGGGGTCAGGTTCGACCTTTTGATAGTAAACTATATATATATATATATATATATATATATATATATATATATATACATATATATATATATATATATATATATATATATATATATATATATATATATATATCTATATATATAGGTTCATATGTTCATAGGTAGGTACTAGGCTATTGGCCCCTAGGGCCTATATAAGCCTAGCCAAAGGTACCCTGGCTTTCGCCACCCAAGAAAATTATCTTCCTGTGCCACTGTCGAGTAGAGCCACAGAAGTGATCCCCGGGGTGAATTTCCTATCTCCCATCCAATCATCAAGATTTTTTTTGAACAGTGCTAATGAGGAGCTTTGTTTGATATAGATAGGTACTTTGTTCCAGAGTATGGGAAGTCTCTGGGACAGGAATCTATCCCTCCAGCATGTTCTGTTTATTGAGGTGACGAGGTTTATGTCCCTAGAGTGTGTAGCTCATAGAGATTGGGATTTCTTTAAGTGGAGCATGTCTAAAAGCTCTGGGTTTGACATAGCTTTGTGTGTTAGGCAGAGATCACCTCTGAGTAGGCGATATGCAACGGAGTAAAGTTGCAGTTTTTTGAGACGGTCTGCATAGGGCATTTCTTTGAGGCCGGTAATCCTCTTTGCGAGGTATTTCTGTGGCCTTTCCAGTTGTTGTAGATGTTTTGTGAGGTACATACCAAAAGGGGCATTGTACTCTATAATGGGTCTAATGAGTGACGAGTAGAGGGGAACAATGACCTCTTTTTTCCTGGATGAGAAACCTTTTGTGATGAGGTGTGCCACATAGAAGGATTTCCTGACTACTGTGGCGATGTGATTATCAAAGGATAGACTACTGTCCACCTCTGTCCCAAGGTCTCTTATCACACTTTCGGTGTTAAGTAGACTACCACCTATGTGGTAGTTCATGGGTACTGAGTTTTTACCAAAAGGAATGACAATGCACTTTTTGGCATTGAGCTTGAGGACATGGCTTTGACACCAGACATCTGTCTCAGCAAGGCCCTTTTGTAGGATGTCCACATCTTTTCATATATATATATGTGTGTTTTTGTGTGTGTGTGTGTGTGTGTGTGTGTGTGTGTGTGTGTGTGTGTGTGTGTGTGTGTGTGCGTGTGTAAATGCTTAGGTGTATGTGCGTTTCATATGTAGGCTGTAGGAATGATAGTACTTTCAGGTATTCTCATGTTTGTGCCTGCAACATTATCAAGAAGGTCACAGCGGCACAGTTAAACACTCACCTGGGATATGACATAGAAACCTAGCTGTAACAAATGTATATCCTCACCAGTAATTGGTGCTTTTTAACACTTGTAAACTACATTGGCTCACTGAAAGTACTGACTGCTATAAGCCACTGGACACTTTCTTCAGCACCCGCCCTTTTTGCCATATCAAGCAGCATATATGATACTCATGCCCACTGACCAAAATGAATACTGTTATCATGCAAAAAAAAAAAACATATTTTATACATAGCTGGATTTCTGTTTATTATTTGCATAGTTTATTTGGCTCAGAAACTTGAATAAAATGAACAGATGTAGACACAGAGGTTTATCATTAAGGATATGATGACTACAAAGTGAACTAAAGACACAAGGGTGTTGGTGGAATATCTGTCCTCTAACAGTATAATCTTATCAGTTTCCTACCCAGTTCATAGATTTCACAGTGTACATTGAGAGAATCTCTTCTACCAGATATTAAAATCATCTGTTACCAGTGGCATGTAAACATTATCCATCTAGAAAGCATGAATCTGTGACTTGCAAGGCCCTTTAATGGTCATCCATACATAAAGTCTGAGCTTATTATTCTGAAAAATAACAAGAGTTGGGGAGGTACTGAGAGTGATCAAGTTGTCCATGCAATTAATCCTCAGGGTCTAAAATAGCACATCAGTTATCATTCCAAAAAGATATTAATCCAAAAGCTTTTTGCATTAATAATTGCTGAGCTGCTAGTTGAGACCCTGAGGATTCATTTCAGGTCCAACCTGATTACACAAACTCTCAACAGTCCCATCTCTTTGCATGCTTTATTGTTTGTTCTGGAACCTCCCTGGTTGGCATCTGCAAAGTGGAGTCCTTTATGTTTTTTACGAGCTTATTATTCTGAGAGACCTTCACATTGAATGTAATTTATGCACTGATATTTACAGCCTTTTAGTACTCCAGCTCTGTGCATTCAACCATAATATTTCACAATCCAAACTGACAAAAAGTGCACTTGATTGGATCTTTCTCATAACTACAAAAGGCAGATCATTGGCTGGTATGGCAGATGCCATTAGTGATCACAAGCTATGGTGACATGCACAAATAAACAAGGTTCGGAGGTGCTATATTTTTAGAAATTCAGGTAGTATTGATCCCTCCAACTTTAATTCTGTTAGGTCCACTGACTGGTCTCCTTTGTAAAGGCTACCTTGGATGAGGATGCTACAGGCTACGTTGGATGAAGATGTGTCATGTTTCACTAGTTTTTCCCAATGCTTTTAAAATGGAATGGCATCCATTCTCTTTAGGGAAAAGGCATATCAGGTCCATTAATGTTGTCTAGATCTTCAGTGGCATAAAAATGTTACTGCCTAACAGAGGTCACTTATGAACAATTTGTTCCAAAAGAATTCTTGAATTTAACCATATAAGATGCAAGGCTTTTAATAAGGTAAGAAATGCCATTCTGAGGGACAAAAATATACCCGCTTTTCAGAAATTGTGCCTGTATGTCCATAATCCATAAAAGTTTAAGACTATGGACCTGTTCCTTCATTCATGTGACTATCAGATGCCTTCATCCTTTCCCTCAGCTTGATTTGATTTTTTCCAAGCTGTGAAGGTATGCAGTGCCTAGGGACAAGTATGGATAAAAAAGTTCTAGGAAAAAGTTTTGAATACATAACAAGAGCTGCAACTGGATTCACGAGACACTATCTATCTACTATGTACATATCTATCTACCTAGCTACAGTAAATATCTATTCGTTATCTGCTGACCAGGTTCGTCCCAATAGGATAGACCTGAGGTGGTATTTATACTACTAAGACACCTGAAAACTTCCCATGTTCTTTTTCAGTATTTTTTTATTTTTATAATAGTTGCAGAGATCTGGATTTCATTTAAAATTTATTTCAAATTTTAGAGCACAAACATAACAAGGCAGTCTCACACTGGAAACAGACTTTACATGAACAACAGTAAACTTCTCTTCCCTGGAAACTCACATTGACTGAAACTTGGATTCAATGAAAATGCATTTAGCCAGTGACATATTAAGTGCTCCTTGGGCTCTGGGCTGCTTTCAAACTATGCCTCCCTATACACTTTTTTATGGCCATGCATAAATGCATGCTTTGATTCACCTTTCTGATTCTTGTTTAAAACAGCAGTATTTTCTAGACTCTAGAGTATTTTAAATTCATGCTTTGAACATTTTTCTGATTAAGCAGTGAAACAAAATGTATGAATTGTTAATGGCAAAAGTACCCATTTTAGAATATTTCAACATAAAAGGCCAGTCAAATTGCTATCAATCACCATAATCCACCAATGTCTGTACAACTTCAGCCACTTTACAGACTGTGAATACCTCCTATGTCTGATTGTGGTAAAAATATCCACAGTAAAAGTATTCCAATTGGCTTTACACAAATGCACATTAGTCTTGCAAACACAGACTAATAACTAGTTCAGCAGGATTAATCATTTGTCCACAGACGTCCCTCAAACACAGCAATTATAATTACATTGCTGACTGTATCCTTCTCAGATGCCTGTGTCAAAAACTCTGGCACTCCTGTTAATGATCAACTATTTTAAATTAAGATTAGCAGATGAATGCTATTGTGGATGTCATGAATGTACACCGTCTCCACCTCCAGTACACATACACTAAATTAGAGCAGATTAAAACTAAAAAGTTAGTACTTGATTTTAAAGATTTTAAAAATTGCCTTATTTTCACCTCATCATGGACAATGGCTAAAACGTCAATGAATACTGTTTCACAGAACATGCCATTAAATGAGAAGGCACAGTAACCAATGCAGTCCAATATAGCAGATATCTCTGACACTGCTAAGACTGCAATACAGAATGAGAAGGAACCACAGTATGTGGTGACAGACTTAGGAGAGAGAGCTAAAGAGAATAGTGTTCTCCCCTCGTTTTTTCCAGTGCTCCCACTGCAGATTACAAAACCACAGAATATAGGAAGAATGCACTCTCTGAGCAGGGGGAAGATGAAGTAGAGATGCTCAATGGAGTGGAGAGACCAAGATGGGCAGAGCAAATGAAATAATCAGCAGGATCTTTAGTTATTAGTTTATCCAATAATGCTCTCACACAACAGCAATATGCACTGTTAAATAGGGGTTTGAGTTCTGTATCAACCACTTCATCTACATTAAGTGACATTGTTTTAAATCTTAAATATGTTATGCTTAAGGCGATCTATGCTTCAGAGGTTAATATCGGTCATAATATTCGGAGTAAACCAAGTACTTTTATCCCACAGAATTATCCAAGAATAGATACTTTTTAAAATGTCTGTGAGCAAGAAATTTGTGAAATATTGAACGCACCAAGACATTGCTTTTATAATTTATCTATAGAAGAGAAACATGCTCTATGGCAACTGAAACTGAACAAGGATGTTTTCATCAGACTGGAAGACAAAAGAGGCAGAGTGTTTTTTATGAATGCCTCACATTATTCAGGCAAAATAACACAAATGCGTCAAGATGATACAACGTATATCAGAATTAATAGACTACAAGTAAATACCATGATTACGAGAGTTAAAGCTAAATTGCAGTCATTGCTTCAGTCCAAAATGTTCTCACAAGACTTATATAATTACTTTATTGTTCAATACCCAGTTGTTCCTACTATTAGTGGTTTTCCTAAAACTCACAAAGATTGTGAAGACCCCCCCCCCAGTGAGAGCAATCTTATCTGGAAATGGCTGGTTAACTGAACCATTATCCATTTATGTGGAACAACAGTTGAAACAAATACTGAATAAGGTGCCAGCAGTCATTAAAGATACTAAACACTTTGGAGTCATTGTATGAGCTCAAAAACATTTTGGAGAATAATACATGTTATTCAATGCTCACTTTAGACGTGCATAGTCTTTTTACTGTTATCCCTAATTCTTTTGGGATTTCTGCAGTTAAACTTTTTTTGATAAAGAATAGTGACTTTGATATCAACAAAACTGAACTCATTTGTGTTTTATTGAACTTAATCTTGGAAAACAATATTTCCTTATTTGAGAAAGACATTTTTGGCAAAGATGGGGGGAGAGCAATGGGCACCCCATATGCCAACAGTTATGCTAATCTGGTGTTAGCGAAATGGGAGGCCAATTCCATATGTAATGATAATCTTTTTTCTTGTTGTTGAAATTTTATAAGCATTTTGTAGATGACATCTACCTACTTTGGAAAGGTACATCTGAGTAACTTGTAAAATTTGTTTGTTATTTGGAATCAACTACAGACTTCTTACATTTCACATTGCATGTATCCAACAACACAATTGATTTTTTTAGATCTTTTAGAAGATCTCAAAGGATATTAAGGGTGAGATTAATACAGCAATTTATAAAAAAGAATGCTGGAAGAATAACTTACTCTCTAGAAACAGTATGCACCCACCCCACATATTTTGTAATATTGTGAAGAATCAAACAGTAAGAATTTCCAGACTACACATGAAAAATGATGAGTCCCAGCAATCCCTAGCAAGATTGGCCAATAACCTCAATGATAGAGGATACAAAAGACAAAGGTTGATAAGGGAATGGCTAAAGGTAATGCGTTAAGGCATCAGGTAGCATGACCCTTCTTTGGAAAGCAACAATCGTATCAAGTCCTAGTGGAAAATAAGGACAAGCACACTTATAGTACATCTAAAGTCACATTAAGATATGCAAGTGACATCAGTTATGTTTGTGATGTTATAAAACATAACTGGAATATACTGATGGTGGATCTGAGATTAAGAGAAATACTTGGACCAGAACCTCAGTTCAGCTTTAAGAGAAATAAAAACCTCAAGCAACATTTATGTTATACTTCGAGTTCTGTGAATAGTAACATTGTGTCATCAAGAAAAGGAACATTTCCATTTAGATTACTGTATGTACTTCATGCAATTATATTTCATCTAACTATGAATTTATGCATCCTATTTCAGGCAAGAAGTATAGACTGCATACGTATGATGATTGCAGAACCAAACATGTGGTATATATTGCAACCTGTCATTCCTGCAGCAGCTTCAATATAGGTAAAACAGACAGGCAATTAAAAGAGCGTATCTCTCAACATATGAGTGACACTAGGCTGAGAGACACAAAGAGTCCGTTGGCTAAACATACTGTGATAAATGAGGACCATAAATTTTTATTTATGGTTTTACAAGGCGATATAAGATATCTTCCATGGTGCTCATGTAGTTGATAAAACTGAATACTTTGAAATGAGATGGATAGCTGAACTTCAGGCAGACAAATTACTAGGTTTGAACAATTTATCTATTAAACCTGCCATCAAAGGGCAAAGATTTTCCAGGAAATGATTGTTGCCTTCTCATGAAATGATGATGTACTGAAGAGGCTGGGTTGAGCATTAATAGGTGTGTCAGTTGAGAAGGTCATTGATTGGATGTCCAAGATACTCATCCAATTACATTTAGTAATTGCATTTTTATGAATGAAATGATAATGAACTAAGAAGGTTAGATTGTGTATTGACAAATGGATGCTAATTGGTTGCTTTGGACATCCATCATCCTGGCTTGTGATTTTAAATATTCAGCCACAGTTGTTTAATTAGATCTGAAGAAGGGTTATCTGCTACCCAAAAGCGCTTATCATTCTATACTTGTTCAAAGTGATTTTATTCTGTTTGTATTTTATTAAAGTGAATGTTAATCCTTAGCCTGGTAACCACAGCAGTTCTTTTTTTTTATTTATCTATGAAAAACATATAAAAACAAATAACCAATTATATTATGATCAAAGTTTGTCTCAGTCAAGCTAAAAAAACAGCAATCTTAATACATACTTGCAAAGAATGCCAATATAAATAAACCACAGAGATTATAAAAATGTATATAATATATATACATTAATTTAACACTAATATGTTGGAATAAACTAACCTAGAAGAAAAAAATGTCTGTTTAAAAAAATGGTATGAAAATAACCACAAACAACATATTACAGTTTTGCAGCTCTAGGTTTCAAAACTGATGTAATTGTTACTGAATCATTAATCCTTGGGGGATCTGTAGCATTTAGCTGTACCTGCCAATATAATTCCTTGTACTCTATAGAGGTTTCCCAAGTTCCTCCCCTTATGTCTTTAATTTCTTTCAAAATACCAGCTAAGAATTTTTTAAAGGTTTTACAGCCCAGGGGGTGTTTATAGAGGGCATTCATAGCATTTCTGTTTTTGATGTCATAGTAGTGCTCATACACTCTTTTCCTAAGAGCCCTTTTGGTTTTGCCAACATAAAATGCATCACAATCCTGACATACTGCAACATACACTAAACCCAAAGTTTTACAATTACCATACTGCAAAGTTAGCTTGCAATTTCCTCTAATAGTGAGAGTGTCAGTTTCCAAAATATATTTGCAATAGGGGCAACATCTACATTTGAAAATTCCCCTGTTATGTATATGGGTAAATATTAATTCCTTCCTACCTGTCAGCTTAATATGTTTGCACCACAATTTCATACCATTCCCTGTTACTTTCTGAGTCCACTATAATATCTAACATGTACTAATTTTGTCATATATCCATATTTATTTTTCTTACAGTTTATTCTTTCTGTAGATCATATGTTTCCATTATAACTTATGTTTTCCATAATATTTTACTCAACAAACCTCCCAATTTAAACTCTATAATAGCTAACACATAACAAAATTATGCAGACACCAAAAACCCTGGATTTGCAAACTTAACCCCCTTTCTTTTACTGTTATGTAGAATCCCACTCAGGATCAGATTATAGATGTCCAGATGCAAGAAAAGAAAATAGCCAATTTCTCATACCTGTCCAAATCTGATGTAGTCTGCATCCCCAAAAACAAGAAAAAAGTAATAGTTGAGTCTCTAAAACTTCAGACAAAACAAACATTTCCTATATTCTCCAAATATTCCTAATAAAAGTGAATTTATCTCATTACTTTGTCTTATAACACACTTGAAAGAAATTCCAAAACCCTGGTATTTATTTTTCAAGTTCTTAATAAATTCCTATTGAATAAATTTCACTTTCTCCAAACCTTATACCAAAACACTTATTTATTTCTCATGAAAATGAATATCCCACCTTAATTCTATCCCCAAAACATTGTTTTTTTCTTTATTTAATTTTAATCATACATTTCCAATCATTTGTTCTAATTTTATGACCAGTACTTTAACCCACAAGTTATCTTTTTATAAGCAAAATTAAATCATCTGCATAAATTATCATAATTTGTACTTCCACACCTTGTGTCTTTCCCATTTGCCTGCATTTACTTATGTCTTAACCACTTTAACTGTTACATTTGTTACTAATCCAAATTAAATACAGCTGAAAGGACACCCATGTCTTACTCTCTAATCCATTTTAATTTTTTTACTTGGACATTCATTCTCTAAGGTGATTACATATGGTCTGTTATATATTGACTTACACACATACATATTTATATAAAATTATCAATATAAATATATATAGATATATATGTATGTATATACAAACTAAATTCCTTAATCTATATCCTTTAGATTTTCTTTACACTCGTACATAACTGATACAATCAAATACAGTGAAAATATCACATACTGTTATACTGCCCTCTTTCTTTTGTCTTAAAAAATAACATTTTTCTCAGATATCTATTTCTCTCACACCTTTACCTTCCATGCTGTACACTTCTTCCTTCATTATAATCCCTATCACATTAGCTATCCTTACTTGGACACCCTTCTTTAAAAATGCAGTCAGTGTTACTTCACATCGCCATAATGCCATCAGCATGGTATATGCCTCCTTTTTATTTGATAGTCCATTATGTAACTTCTTGTTTAATATATACAACTAATAGTTTGTTACTCTGTTCTAAATCTTTATAAAAGTCATATCCAATTCTGTCCAAACATGTAGACATTCATTTAATGTATCACCAAATAATACCACATCCCTCTGTTCTAAATCTTTATAAAAGTTGTACCCAACTCTATCCTTACGTGTTACAGTATTTAATCTTACTTTTCTCAAAATATCATCTAGTTTCAGACAAGTAATGTTCTTTACTAAATATTCCCTTTTGTTATTTAACTTCTTTAAAGCTGTCCTGCTCCATTCATTTCCTTACTGTTATACATTTTTCTACAGTCTCCACAGTCTATCATATACCCACTTTTGTTTTACATAAACTCCCAGGCCCTTCTCTTGTTTCTTAAATCATATCATCTTCTCTTTTAACAACTTACTTTATAGAGTAAAACCTTTATCTTTACATCCTTTTCTCTATCTTTTTTTATTTAATTCAAGCCAGTATTTTCATTCTTGTACTTTCCCACTCATTTTCTTGTATTAACTTTGTAAAATCATCCACTATTTTATACAATTTTATTTATGCTATAACTTCTGTATTTGAATTAAGTTTTTCTTATTATTTTCTTAAAATTGTAGCCACATCAATGTCCATCCCTTGTAATACTTTTAAGTTTTAGCCCTAATTTTAGTTGCTAATTTCATTATTTCTTCTCCTACTATCATTTCATTTAACCTTCAATACCCTTTACTTAGCCTTATCTTATTTCTTATCTTTTCCAAACTCTGCCCATATTGCTAAGTGACTGGTAAGCCCTATCAATATTTCATAGAATCATAGAAAGTACGAGGTGACTGGGTCATGTGGACATTTACTCCTGGTGAGTACCTACCCATAGACCTTTCTCCCTTTTTAAGGATTGATAGTCCAGTCTTACCAGGGGTGAATTTAGGAATACCATCCAGTTGTCCAATTCCTTCTTAAAGGAAGATAGTGTGTCATATTGCTTGATCTGGAGAGGAAGTTTATTCCATAAAATTAATAGTCGTTGCATGACACATCTTTCTCTCCTCTGTGATTTGTTTATTTGCTGAAGCAGGTTCATATCTTTGATTCTTGTGTTCACTGGACTGTTTGATTTGCGGAAAAATAAGAGGTCTTAGACTGTCAGATCCCTAATCCCTTGTCCCAGAAGGCAAGGCACAGATCACTCCTAAGGAGTCTACATGACACTGAAAACAGGGAGAAGGTCTCCAGTCTTTATTGGTAGCTCAGGTCCTTTAGACCCATGATCTTTTTTGTTAGGAATCTTTGAGATCTTTACAGATCTTAAAGCCTAATAACATTTCTTGGTGACTAGTCTGCTCATTTATGCTGTTATAACTATTATGATTATTATTATTATTATTATCATTAATATATTTTGTCCTGTTGCTGCTCCCTATGGGATTAAGTCACTTATGACCAAATCTGTGTGTAAATTCTGTCAAAGCAGTGTAGTATCAGAAATGTGATATTTAGGGACAATGGTTTACTGTATAAGACATGGTGAACCAAGTGGCAGACCATTAAGAGAAGCATACCCAACTTTATCATAAGCTGAGGGTATGTGCAAAGCAAGAGAAATTACTAGTGCAGTTTAAAAAATTAAATGAAGAAAAGGGTTATATAAAATAAAATTCAAATTAAATAAAAAGGCTAAAATGAGAATTAAAATTATTGCATGGGTATTTGTTTTGAAAAAGAAACTCTTGTGAGATGAAAAAAGTAATCATATGGCACAGAGCAAATATCTTGCAATTAATATTCAAACATCTTGCAGTAACTGTGACTTCTAGCATACGAGAAAGCATTATCTTGCGTTTCATAAAATTTATAAAATCGGTCCTTGAAAATGACATTTTAAAGCTGTGAACATGGAGAGATGGGTGAATTCAAAAGAGTTTGCATCTTTCTAAACAGAAATGTGAAATAAACTATGTAATGGTACAGCTGTAGTGAAAATAATATAGTGAAGTCTGAACAACCATCAGAAGTACAGCGACAAGAATGCAAGATAGACTTTTGGAATAACTGCTGAGAATTAATGCAAGCTATATTGTATTTAAGCTACACATGGGTACAGAATGTAATATTAAGTCTGAAAGTACTTTTAATGCACTGGGGTTGGAAAACACTGAACAGAAAGTTGAGTGCACATTGTTAGTATATTCTGATCACCAATGGGAGCCAGTATATTAAAAATGGCTGACCAGAGTATAAAAAATGAGAAATACAAAATCTAAGTGATTAGTAAAACCTGCCATTCTGAAACATATTGAGTAATGTCATGGAGGGACTCTGCCATCTGACAACAGTAATCAAAATGTGAAACTTAGCTAAGCCCTGGTGTGATGTCTCACAATCCAGTGCTGGTGTTACACCAATATTCAAGCATTGGGAGTCGTTACTATATCAGGAGGAGATAATGAAGTGTAAATGAATCTTCTTGCCTATTCCTGGTATATTTCAGTGACAAGTGAACCCATTGCATAGTCACCCTTGCTTGTTTATTACACTTCATCTACTGGGATTATGCCATGTTTTTGGCTTTTATGGCTTCCGAGATTTATATTTCTCTACTCTTGGGTAATTATGAAGGAGGCTTTATCACGTTTTTGTGACACTGCCCAGTGTACTTTCACATATACATTCTTGGGGTCACTGTTGTGATGATATGATCAGTCTTCTTAGTTATAGGAGAAGCATGCTGTCCACCAGGCACAACTCCCTTCCCTCACAAGTTGCTACTCTGTCATCTGGACTGTTTTTGAGCTTAAATTAACAGACATCCTGCTTTTGTGCCAACAGCTGACTGAATGTAGCCTTAGTTTTGAAAGAGAAGCATTTGCTTTGTTCTACAATATCAAAACATTCTCAGATAGCTGTGTACAGTGTATGGATAGGATTGCTTCAGACATGACAGATTATACTTCTTGAGTAGCCAATAAAACCTTACAAAGTTATGGGTTTCAGTTTATTATGACCGTTGGCTTTGACCACAGTGATGTTAAGGTTACAATGAGGCAGTTTCTTTACAATGTTATATTCTTTCCTAGTAATCAGATTGACATGTAATGTTGAACCAAAGAGTAGTTCTAGAAACACTTCTGCAAAAACTCTGAGAGAATACCTGAAGAAAACAAAGGCAACCAAAATTCTATGTCAGGAGTATGTTCTATGGAGAGGCCCATCCACATAAGCTCTCACAGGTTCGATTCCAGATGTCCTTGTTTCTCCAGCATTTTTTTTTATCTTGCCTACCTCAGAGATGTTGCCATGGCTTGATGTAGAAGCAGGAGAGAAAACTATCCATGTTACAGGCCAGCAATAATTACTTCATCTCCAGTTGTCCATCTACATTCCCTTACAAAGTCAGAGCTGAATAAGGACCTGCTGTGTCCTTCCTCTTACTTCCTAAGCCACTAGCAGGTCATTTCAGAGGCCAAAATGTTTACACATTACCCTACTAGAGGTATAATGTTCCAATCCATCATTCATGGAATGGGAAATCATGTTTTAACAGAGGCATCACAGCTAAGGCTTTTATTCAAGTTACTTCTCAACAAAGAAGACTGTGAGAGTATTTAGATAAGTATGGGATCTTCAAGCTTGTATTAATGAAGTAAAGGATATGAGACAGAAGCAGCCATCCAGAGATACTGATAAGACATTCCAGTATCACAGGCCCTCAAAAACTAAGATTCTTTATTGAAAATCATAACATTTTTCCTGACACTATCTCAGCTAATCTGATTTGCAGGAACTTAAACTCAGCTTGCACAGCTCTAAGCCTGTTTGGTGAAGAATTAGTAACAAAGCCAAATACAATAAGGAATAAAGGCCCAAAATCAGAAATAATTTATGCATTAGTGTTTTTTTTATGTAGAAACTCATTAGAATATGTGAACTTATATTAATATTCACTTTCTAAAGAAAAAAGTTTCCAAATATATATATTTTTACAGTTTAGTAAGTTCATTCATTACTACTTTTCTACAAGATCATACATTTTACATGGGACAGAAAAAAACTGTTAAGGAAAAATCAGGAACATCCTTGAAATGTCAGTGAAAGTTGAGAGCTGTGTCAGTATGAAACAGAGGCTCCGTCAGAAGAAAGAGAAATGGCATAATAGTAATAATAATAATAATAATAATAATACATGTAGTAGACATTGTCAGACTGGCAAAACGGTTGTCATAGTATGTATCAACATGTTCTGGTTACAAAAGTGGAGATGAGAAGTGACTTTTATTTCAGAGGACTTTTCGAGCCGGAAGAGCTAGCTGTAACTGATACTTGCTTAACGTGCTGAAATGATGCAAAATACCAATGAATCACTTTAGGTTGATATTTCTACATTGTCACGTTACATTTTATATATGTCTCCTTCACAGGTTAGGAATGTCACTGTATCAGTTTTTCAGTCAGTCATCAATAAACTAAGAATGAATCCGTACTGCACAAAGTCTGTTCCAACCTTATCAGTAGGGAAAGTAGTGTAAATCAGGACTGATTATCACAATGCTATTTACAATAGCAACAGGCAAGGAGAAATCGTGTCTCCCTCATCCCGACCTCTAACACTCATTTACTTAGATGTATTGCCTCCCATTCCTATTGGAACACCTGCCACTAAAGTTTCCCAGAATTAGATGATTAAAGCTTGTGCAAATTCGCAAGTTATTCCTCTGTCATGCAAGTCATCCACAAGTTCTGTACCATGTTTTACTGGCTCATTCTCTGCTTGGCCTCTCATACACTACTTTGTCTGTTATTTTGTAGGATCCACTTCAGTGCTACCTTAGATGGCCTTTTTCCTGATAATAACTGTATGTGTTCTCCATCATGATCTTTAATGTCCAACAGTATTTTGCAGACATACTACATCAGCTCTTTCCATCTATTATTCATTAGAAATATGTTTTTTTTTCAATGGCACATGCAGAATCACTCTTTCATAATAGTGATAAAAAGGATCCAGATCTCTCAAAAAGTTTACTATATAGATCTCAGCTTTATCTTCCAGAATTACGGGCAAAACAAACGTTATTCAGGGAAAGGCCCCAAACAAAAGACACTATTGAAATACAGATGCCATTAACTGACCTTCTGAAAACAATATCCAGTTTTTGTAGGGACAGAGTGATCTCGTGGTTAGGATTTGGTGCACTCACTACTACAGCCTAGGTTCGATTCCTGGTCAGGGAATTTCAATGGATTTTTTTTTTGCGGCCTTAGAGCACTGGTCTAATAATGGTTAAGGTCTTCACCTCATAGACACAAAGTACAAGGTTTGAATCTGGCCTTGGGATATTGGCTAGGCTTAAAATAGCTCTTCATGGCAGTTAGCTTAGTATTCAACTATAAACCTATGAGAAATTTGAGACAAAATTAGAGACAGCCCTGAAAATAGGGATAGTTGTCACATACCACGGTGGGCAGTATAGCTGACCTCTGGGTCATATCTTGATCTTTGTGCTGACCATGTTAAGAGATGATATTGGACAAATATGCTAGAAAATGGAGTCATCTTTGCCAGTTCCAGCTCTAATATTAACTTCTCTGTTGCTGTCCCTTAATATATAACTACAAGTAAGGGAGGCTGTCCGTGTGTTCTGCTGTTTTTTTTTTTTTTTTTTTTTTTCATGTGGA